>NW_027514797.1:0-300000 GCF_048772815.1 Callospermophilus lateralis | reverse complement strand
GGCAACCAGGCCATGCTTTTACTATTTCTCGTGCCTGTTGCCTGGTGATTTTACATAGTTATCGAAGGCTCTGTGAATTTATATGGTGAAGATTGTGTAACTCCGTGGCCTTTTGAATGGAGCCATCAAAAATTGGAAAGATGAAACGAGTTGCTGCATCAGCTTGGGCATTACCTTGTATTAGAGGGCTCAGAAGATCAGAGTGTTCCCTGATGTGTCCTAAGAAAAATGGGTGTTGTCTGGCCTGAATTAGTTGCTGAAGCTGGTGAAACAGAAAGCCCACATTGGAAAAAGGCTTAATGGTGGGTGAAATCTCCAGCAGGGGCACAGAATGAGCAATGCAGGCACTGTACGTATAAATATTAACAGGATTATCAAAAAAATGTTTTAAAAACTTGTGTTATGGCAAACAATCCAAAAACTGTGCTGACTGATAGACACTATCAAAGGTGGTAGGCTGGTTATTGACAACAAAGACTGCTCGGCCATTACTGGAACCGTCTGTAAAGACAGTAAGGAATTGAGGAATGGGAGCCTTTTGAGTAATTTTGGGAAAAATAAATGGATGTAACTGGACAAAATGTAAAAGGGGGTCTTTGGGGAGGTGATTATCAATTGTTCCCAAAAAGCCTGATAGGACAATACCCCATTCATCCTCTGTCTGTAGTAAATATTGGTTTTGGTCCTTAGTAAATGGAATTAAAATATTATCAGGGTCTTTGACAAAATGTTGTCGAGTTAGCAAACGACCTTTAAAAATAATAGAAGCTACCTGAGCAAGATAAACAGTAATAACCTTGGAGGATGTGGTGGGTAAATGGACACAAAGCAAGGAGTAGCCTTTATTTTTAAAATGTGTATTTCACTGCCGAAATATTCCTGTGGGTGTATGAGGAGTGTGTAAAATAACCAGAACCAGAGGAAGGTTATAAGAATTTTGTGTAACAAACTTTTGGGCAATGGCTTCTGTGACTTGATTTAATGCCTGCCATGCCTCAGGAGTAAGCTTTTGAGGGGAGGAGGGGTGGGAATCACCTCTCAAAATATCATTAAGGGGAAATGTACACAAGTGGGTAATTTTAAATATATTCATAGCCATTGAATATCCCCCAGTAATTTTTGAAAATCATTAAGGATGTGAAGATGGTCTAACCGTAGTTGTATCTTAGGAATTTGGATCTGATTATCTTGAAGTTTAAGGCCCAAATAGCTATAACGGTTCTGTGTTTGAACCTTATCAGGAGCTATCTGTCGTCCCAAGCTAGTGAGGATTTTGTAAAGGTCCAAGTAACAATTATTATGGTCATGTGTATTAGGTGCAGCAATTAACAAATCATCCATATAATGTAAAATATAAATTTGTGGCCATCACTCTCTCACAAGGTGTACTGCTTGAGCAACGTATTTTTGGCAAAGACTAGGGCTGTTGGCCATACCTTGGGGAAGAACCTTCCACTGAAATCTCTGCATAGGGCCCTGAAAATTAATGCAAGGGAGACTAAAGGCAAAATAGGGTCTATCCTCAGGATGTAAAGGAATGGTAAAAAAACAATCTTTTAAGTCAATAACCATTTTACAATAGTTTTTGGAAATAGCCACTGGTGTGTGAATGCCTGGCTGTAGTGCTCCCATCGGGTGCATAACTTTATTAATGGCACACAAATATTGTAAAAGGCACCACTTGCCTAATTTTTACTTGATAACAAAAATAGGAGTATTCGATGGTGAGGTTGAGGGCTCTACATGGCCGGCTGCCAGCTCTTCCTGCACTAACATGGAGGCAGCCTCCAAATTTTCTTGGGTAAGGGGCCACTGATCCACCCACACAAGAGTCTGAGTCTCCCAAATAAGTTTATCTCCATGGGGTACAGGAGAGCCAGGGACCAACACTAAAAATCTGAATACCCAAGTCCCTATGTATTTGTTTTTTGTATGGGTTGTATAGGCTCAACCAGTTCTTGTCTCAGTCTCCCAAGGCCTGTACCATGGACAGAATTGATATGAAGCATTTGATGAGTCACTATGGAATTGGGACTGGCCAGAATAACTTCCATTTGACTCAAAATATCTCGGCCCCATAGGTTAACAGGGAGGTCAGGAAGAACGAAAGTAGTCACCATTCCTTTATTACCCTCTTTATCAGTCCAGCGAAGAGCCCTAGAGCTGACCAGAGGATTTTTTGACTGTCCTATCCCTTTAAGGTCAGTCAAGGATGGGGTGAGGGGCCAAGCTGATGGCCAGTATTTTGAAGAAATAATTGTGGCAACAGCTCCAGTACCTAGAATTCCTTGGAATTCTTTTCCTTCAATAAGTAAGGATATGGTGGGTCTATTGTGAGAAATGGGTTGAACCCAATATACATCAGAGGAGCCCAAGGATTCAGTCCCCTTCGGTAGGTTTGGGCGGTGGAAGTGCCTGCTGGATAAAAGGGAAGGAGTATTAATTTGCAAGTCTTGTTCCTGCTGCGATGGCCACAACTCCATTAATAGCTGTGGCCAGTATTATTATTTCTCCAGTGAAATCATAATCATTAATGCTAGGGAAGAAATGAACACCTTGTAAGTTAGTAGAGGCTCTTCCAAGAATAAAGGCACACATATGAGATGGAGGGGGACCCATAATTCCAGTGGGTATTATCTGGGGCCCTTGCATTGAGTCTAATATAGTATCGGTGGTGGCACAGAAGTCCAATCCTGCACTGCCAGGGGTGGCTAGTTTGAGGGAGGCAATTTTGGAGAAGGATTTTTGAGGTAGGTTGGGAGTTTGGGAGGGAACAAATTTTATTGCCCCTGGGTTTGTCCTGGGAGATGTCATGGCCAGGGGCTGGCCCCGCAGGGAGTTTCCCAAGAAGAGGAAAGAAATAGGCTGTCTGAGGGCATTTGTCTTAGATCTACACTCACTGCCCCAGTGATGACCTTTACCACATCTAGGGCAAAGGGTAGCTTGGGGCGGTTTAGCCCCAGTTTGAGGAGACACTATTCCTAGGCTTTGTTTGCCTGTCAGACACTTGCATGCAAAATGGCCAGGTTGTTTACAAGTAAAGCAAGTATTTGAGCCAGGATTGTGAAAGTTCTTGGTAAAAGCGGCACCTAGGACAAGATCCATGGCATGGGCTGCACCCACCCCTGCACAGAGTCTAATAAAGTCAGAAAGTTTCCCTTTATCCTTATGTGGTCAAAAAACATCCTGACATGCCGGGTTGAAGTTTTCAAAGGCAAGATGTTTTACAAAGGTGCTTTCGCTTTGGCTTGGTCCAAGCAAGCATTCTGCAGCTAGGTTAAGCCAGGGAACAAAGTAGCTATAAGGCTCTCCGGGCCCTTGTCAAATTTTTGCCAGGGAAGTGGTAGCCAAGGCCTTTTGAGGGAGGTGTCTCCAAGCATATAAGGAAGCCATCTGAATCTGCGTCAAAAGTCCAGCAGGGAAATGTGCCTGTTTAGTTTTAGTGTCAAAAGGCTCATTGCCCACTAGCTTAACATAAGTCCTGGATTTAGAGGAGGCCTTAGTTAATATTTTTTGAGCAGTTTCCCGACAGTGCTCTTTGAAATCCGCATTCCATAACAGGAAGTCTCTGGCACTGAGGGTAGCTTGGTCTAAAAATTTCCAATAATTGGGAGTAAGCCATTGTGTGCTGTGGATTTCTAATAAAGGCAACATGTAGCACGCAGTGGGGCCATAGTGAGCACAAGCCTTTTTAAGTTTTTCAAGAAAATGCAGGCTTAATTTTTTGTAGACTCTGGGTTCCTTCCTGCCTAGGGGTGAACTTCTCATCCTCTGAGTCTTGATCTCCTTGATTCACTTCCTCGCTTCCTTCTCTTGATACTCATCTAAGTCTTTGACCTCAGCCTGGGCAGGCTTATCTATCTGACTGGTGGTGACTGGGAATGCGAGCACAGGCCGATGGAGTGGCTTCACCTTTGTATGAGACCGCTGTGGGACAGTTGCACTGACTCCGTACCTAAGGCTAATGAACATAGCTCAGATTGAAGCGATCTTAATTCTTTTAAAGGTTGGATCTGTTCCCTTCTATATTGTAAGGATGCTTTCAAGGGAGCCAGGTTAGGCAAGGGAAGTGGGAAAAAATATCTGGGGGGGGCATTTTTACCCTTAAGGGTCAGAGCACAAAAGGCAGTAGGGATATAGGAGGGAGGTGGATGTGTAAGTCCAATAGGCTGTGGCAGGGTCCTGAGAGGTGGAGGGTCTTCTGAATTGTAGCGAGCTGCTTCCTTCTCCCAGGTAGCCTCCTCCACAGGGGTCAATGTGTCTCCGGGATTTAAAACTGGATAAAGGCAGTTGGTAATTATTGGAGCCTTATTCATTAGGGTGGTATTTTTAGGGGGATCAGGAAGGGTCCCACGGTCCTGGGGAGCCTGAGAAGGGTCTATGTCTATACTAACTGAGGGGCATGCCGAGGGGGAATGAGAGGTAATTGCATAGTCTCTTCCCCAATCCTGACAAGTTTTAAGGTACCATTGTCAAAGGGTGAACTTTTAAGAATTTCATTAATTAAGTTCCAGTAAGAAAAGGTGGGAACAGGCACATTTTCTGGGCAAAGGATACATAATAATCTTTTATACAGTCTCCTACTCTAAGCCATCTTTTATCATCAATGATCCTTTCAAGGGGAAACCATGGACACAGTTCTCCTTTGTGTGAAAAGAAAAAAATTAAGTCTTTTTTCTTAACACGTGCCCCCAGGTCTTGAAGGACTCCTTGAGGGCTGACAAAAACAAATCATGTGACGAAACTGCTTGTCCCATGGTGGGTCACTCACCGTGCGTCATCCCCACCCTCCTCCTGGACCTGTTTCTCGGTGGTGTCTTCTGCTGTGATCGCGAGCTCCGCTTGACAAAGTCTTCCACGAGGTCGGGGTCCCCCTCAGTCAAAGGCTCGAGACCCAGTCGTTGGGCGCCAGATGTCCCGGCCGGCAGGACACATCAACGTGGGCAGCGAACCTAGATAGGGAGGAATGAAGGGACAAGAGACACGAGAGATGACAGCAAGACAGGAGTTATGATCAAGCTGCAAATTTTATTGTTAACACAGGGGTATTTATATGCTGGATGTGGGAAATCTCTCTTATTTCTAGATGTCTTCACAAGGTGAGATAACCTCAGAAAGTTTCAGGAAGACAGATGGCCGCAGGATGTCTCAGGGAGACAGATGGCTACAGGATGTCTCCCAGACAGCATGTCTCCTGGAGGCTGTTTCTTGTAAGTGTCTGGCTATTCTTTGAAGGAGAATTCCTTCTACCTCTGACAGTCAGGGATTCAGTATTTCGAATGGAAAATTGGAAAATGAATCCAATGTGTATGCAAATATGTGCTACCCAAAAGTCTTCCCACTCTCATTCAGAACAATGCCTTGACATTACCTTCACCCCAAGTAAGACACAATAACAGGAGAAGAGTTAGAAAATCTCTGAATACACATCTGGAATGGAAAATGCTCAGGAGTTAACAACCTTGGAGATGGTAGAGGTGTTTCCAAAAGTAAGGTACATGGTGAAAACTCCACAAACATGGAGCTTTGTTGGCCTAAACACTTCTTGAGAAACTGCCTCTGAGGTTGGGCACTTGAAAAATATGTTGTTGTTAGGAGCTTTTGCTTCCTTTGTAGTGAGACCATCAAAGCTGTGTTTGCATCTATGTGACCTAGAGCACATGGTTTCTTTTTTTCCAATGAACATGAGGCAGCAGGGCTGAATTCTCTCTTTGTAGGTAAACTGTTGCCATTTGGGGGCTAATTGTCTCCCAGTGTGGACTGTGAAGCCATTTGGTCTTTCTCTAATTTTTGTGGTGTTTCTTGCAGCTGCACTGGGAGTTTGGTATTTGCTTCACGAAATACGAGGAGGTCAACTGGAACAGAGTGCTGGAGGGAGTTCTGTCACGTATGGTGGTTAAGGATCTGCAGGAGAGTGCACCAACCAGGCTTCTATCCCACATAGATTGCCCCCTTGACTATAGCAGTCTGATTCTAAACATTGCCCTGAAACCTCTCCATATAACAAGATGCCTTTACATCCAAGGGTATGGGGGCTGCACTATGTCAGTCACAAACCATTTGGAAGCCAATGGCAGATCCACATCACCATACCACAGATGTTTTAACAAACACCTGCACACCACTGTTCTAGGCTGACTACTCAGCAGGCTCCAAATTACTGGCATCTCTGTTCTACACCATTTTCATGAAACCCAGTCAATCAAGGCACTGTCTGGTTCACTCATGATTATCTATAGGACATCCAAAGGTTCTCCAGTGACACCTGGTCATGGGAATTTCAAAAATTCAATGGTATTTATCTATCCATTTTTCAAGGATGAAGTTTGAGGCACTGTGGGATTCAATTCATTCAGGAACCATTAAATGGAGAGGAAGCTCATTTCAATGAAAGCTCAGGAGAATTCTAACAGGCAAGGCTTCCCAAAGACAGGCTAAAAGGTCACATTAAGCCAGGCATTTGAGGTCTACAATGTGTGGTCCATGTGTGTTTTGACTTGCAACTATGGCTGCCAATTCTTTAAGAATAAAATCTTTTGCTATCCTTCCTGAGATTCCCAGTGCTCTGTGAAAAGCTACCCTGGGCCTAGATCTCAGTTTCCAAGGGCGACTCTCATGCCTGGCCTCCTAAAATCCCAACACAATACATGGCAATACTTCTTTGAGGTTAGTTCCAGAACTCAGTCTCTAAGGGGAATCACAGCAGTGTTCAAGCCCAGGTGGACCCAGTCATCTCTTCCAACGGCCACAAAAATGACCACAATAAAAACCAAAACACTTCCACATGGCCCTCATCTTCTTCCATATAGACACTCATCATAAGCTCAGGCTGTAGGTTTCCATGAGGGCCACAGACAAAGACAGTATCCAAAATAAGGTCCTTTGCCCCCATTTGCCTAAAGTCAGTGTGGCAGGTACACTCTACATGTGAACCAGGTGTGATCAAAGAGGCCTGGCGTTAATATGGCTCTGATTCTCCATTTTGTGGCCAAATGACTGAGGGGTTTAGATTCTTTTTGTTAATTGGAGTCATGAGAAAACCCAAGAACCTATGGCCTAACCTCTGCAGTGATTTGAAGAACTCATTTGACCCAAAAGATCCCTATCCTCAAAGATGGAGGTCAGGAACCTTACAGAGCAAGGCAAGAGACTTAATCCACAATGACTGCTCTTTTGGCTATTTTGGTTTTAGATGCACACATGGGATATTTTTAGATCCATCAGGTACTGAGAATCTAAGCCACAACCTCACACAGGGCCAAGAAGCTGATTCAGACACATCCCTTTCTAAAGCAATTAAGCAAAGAGCCACAGCTGATGCCCATACATTTCCATTTGAAAACTCTTCAGTCTTTTCAAAGGGGTGCCTGAAGCAAAGACCTTCCTGACATTCAGGGCAACAGTACAACAGGTAAGCAAAAGGCCCAAAGCAGAGTTTCTCTACTGAGACTTTCCTGGTCACACTGATATCTGAGTTTTTTGAGATTCTCGCCATTCCCTTCAGCTATCCAGTACATAGCCGTGTCACAGAGCTTGGAGGTGGTACATATCTTGGACACAAAACCATGAGCCTATTCTGGAGATTGTCCAGAATTCAGAAAGAAAACAGCAACTTATGTAGATATTAGGAGTGGCCCATCCATAAGGCAAGCCGCAGATCATTCATAAATACGGCAGGATAAATCCTGGAAAGATTTCTACTAGACAGGACATATGTATTGATGCGCTCTCTTGTCTAATGTCTACAACCACGGACACAGTGGGATACACAGACATAGAAACACTCGCCTTGTCAAAAGACTTACTAGAAACAATTCACAGCAAACCAAACCAAACAACTTTCCTACCTATACTCAGAATATGAGACAAACCAAAAACCCACACCCACACCCACACAGACCCCCAAGTAGGTCTGTGAAAATACGGAGTGTCCTTTGACTGGTGGGCCTTAATATATTCCCCCATAATGGGCTGTCCTGTCTCAGATCTGGTCTCTGTGTCCAACTCTATGAAGCTGTCAGGAGCCAGTGGTTAGCCACTACCTTCTTTCTCAGAAAAAGCCCCTCTTCAGACCTTCTTGGCATTTGGCCATCCTCACATCAGTAGGTACAAAGAAAGACTGTCTCTGTCCTTGGAAATTCCAAACAAGTTTGACCACTGGGAGTTGGACTTGGACTGGCTCTGGGTGCCTGGCTTCCTGTATCCCAAGTTCAGAGAGTTCCATCACCAAGGAAGTTAGTTGAGGTCACTTCCTTCAGGAACTGAATGAGGTCACTGCCTTGGAAACCACTTTGTCCTCACAGTTGCTTCCAAGGGTCCCATGAGATGGATGCTGCCCCTATTTCCCGTGACACTTTCACAAGTTAGAATTGTATATCACCCATAGGCACCCGGGAACAGCTCTCCACAAAGGCCTGGTTTGGTCCATCTTCTCTACATTAAGAAGAGAGAGGCTGATTCTGACACAACCCTTCATCCTGACCAGGTTGTTTGCCATGGAAGATTACTTTTAATCTTTCAGGTCCTTCATTGCTGCCTACATCTTCTCCAGGGATCATTTCTGCATGGACCTTTAAGATTCTCAGCAAGTGGAAGATCCCCTACATTCCTGTATTGTAAGACCAACTCTGTCCCTGCTCTTCTGTAAAGTTAGATTGAGGGAAGAGTGTATGGTTAGGGTTAATAACATGTTCGATTTGTGTTATGACTCATTCTGCTGGATGAATAATGGTATTGGGAACCTGCGATATTTATAAGATTATATAGGTGAAATATATGTATGAAAACAGAAATCTAGAATTTGAAGCCCAGAAGCGCATTGGGCCCTTGATTGGGATACATAGTGTTGAATTACGTTCTGCACAGATGTCTCAGATTAATCCATATACAATGGCATAGGACCTTGTAAATTGGATGATTGAATGAGGAAGAGAACATCCAGTCAAAAAGGGATAGTTGGTAGGATTACAAAGATAGTCGGTAGGTTAGGAAGTAGAGTGAGTTTAGAATTTGGACCGAAACTTCTTTAAAAATAGGGTTTCAGTTAGAGAGTGAATGTAAATGTCAGCACATATGAAGATTCATTCACAATGATGAACTTTGAAAAATATGTGGGAAAGCAGTTAATAATAGAGATATTACAAAATCAGGCAAAGTATAAAGTGAGTGATAGGATTAGACATTTTGAACAGAGTTGAGTCTGAATATATAATCTTAAGAAGAAACAAATATGCAGTCACCAGTAGGATTGACATATGAGAGCATTAGACAACCTGGCCTTGGATGCTTTTAGTAATCCATGTTCACTTTCCCTTTAGGCTTTGGTAAAATCACAAGTGTGACCTTTGCATTTTTTGTCCAGAATATTACAGTCATAGAATGTATATGTAGATCAGGTGACATGAATATTTCTTCCAGCAATTCTGGGAGCAATGTTTTGAAGTTCTATAAATTAGTATTGGGTGTACAAAGAGGTGTACCCTGTGTGTATGAATATAGAGATAATGCATGAATAGACCACATTTTGAATAAATAATATAACTGGTCCCACTTTAAATAACAGATTGAATTGATATCTGAAATCTTATAAGAAATCTTATATTGATATAACATCATTCATTCCAACCAGCAATACATCTAAAGGTAATATTAGGATTATAGTTTATCATGAAAAATATGTGAGTTTTGCTTCAAAAGTGATCATGGAAATTGAAAATAATGTGTTTAAAAAGAAGTCTCATCAAAAGACCAGTCAAGAAACATGGAGGAATACATGTGTTCTGATGAAGAAAGTGATTGAAAGTGAAACTAATGCCTATAAATTTGCGAACTTGTGGATGAAAATATATCCTATGATGTGCATAAACTGAAGAAACAGTAATGTAGCAGTCTTGAATAAAAATGAACATCAAAATACACATCATGTCCCATAGGAATCTACTTGCATTGATGTTAAACTTGGTCAGTTACTGTAGAAATATTAAGATTTTTATGCACCATTTACTAAAGTTAATTTTCAGTACTAGGAAACAAATATGTATTTAAGGAGAATGAATATTTTGAGAAAAGTCTTGAGAAAATTTGATTATAAATCCACATACTTGAATATGAATGAGTTAAGGGAGTGTATAATAAGACACATATTTCATATTTTAAAATATCTGGAGAGTATATATATATATATATATATATATATATATATATATATATATATACACACACACACACACACACAAACAAACATACACAGACATTAAAAATAACATAATATATACCAATTGAAATTCACCATGAAATGTATATCATTCAGAGATCCAAAAATACTTATTTTCTTGAACCTGGATTTATGTATAATGTTATTCAACAAGGAAGCTCACTCATAGGTTGAATTTTCAGTTCCAATAGCATTTAGGAAGAGTGATCTCTTAAAATTTGTATCTGCCAAGTCAGCCACGTCACAAGAATGTACGTGTCTTATAAGGTAAGATTCTATAATTGCATGTAAAAATACATGTGCTGAATAGGCTACAGAGAAAGGGAGACAGGAATTCACATATTTGTTAACTTTAAAACACATGGAGAACTATTTCAACAAATAATTGACTACATTTATATCTCCTATCCTATATAATGCAAAAGACAATTCCAACTATACACCATGCCTCCAGTTCTGAACTGCTTGTATTTTTTTCTTTTTGGGTTATTTTTCTCCATCTTGTTAGGATTAGTTGTCAGAGTCTACCAAGGTAGGTGTTAGTGTCAGGTATTCAGTATTTCGAATGGAAAATTGGAAAATGAATACAATGTGTATGTAAATATGTGGTACACAAAAATCTTTCCACTCTCATCCAGAACAATGCCTTGACATTACCATCACCCAGAGAAAGACACAATTAGAGGAGTAGAGTTAGAAAATCTGTGAATAAATAACTGGGATGGAATATGCTCAGGAGTTCACAAACTTGGAGGTGGTAGAGGAGATTCCAAAAGTAAGGGACAGAGTAAACACTCCACAAACATGGAGCTCTGCTGGCCTAAAGACTTCTTGAGAAACTGCCTCGTAGGTTGGGCACTTGAAATATATATTATTGTCTGGAGCTTTAGCTTCCGTTGTAATGAGACCATCAAAGCTGGGTCTGAATCTATCTGACCTGGAGGACATGGTTTCTTATTTTCCACTGAATATGAGGCAGCAGTGCTGAATTCTCTCTTTGTAGGTAAACTGTGGAAACGGGGGGCTAAGTGTATCCACATGTGGACTGTGAAGCCATTTGGTCATCCTCCACTTTTCGTGGTGTTTCTTGCTGCTGCACTGGGATTTTGGTATTGCTTCATGAAATACATAGAATTCAACTGTTACCCGGTGCTTGAGGGAGTTCTGCCATGTGTGGTAGGTCAGGGTCTGCAGGAGAATGCACCAACGAGGCTTCTATCCCACATAGCTTGCCCCCTTGACCATAGCACCTTGATTCTAAACATTGCCCTGAAACCTCTCCATATAACAAGATGCCTTTACATATAAGGGTCTGCTGGCTGCACCACGTCAGTCACAAGCTATTTGGACGCCAATGGGAGATCCATATGGCCCCACCACAGATGTTTTATCACACACCTTCCCACCACAACTCTGGGCCCACTCCTCAGCAGTCTTCAACTTTCTGACATCTTTGTTCTGAACCATTTTCATGAAAACCAGTCAATCAAGGCACTGTATTATATACTCATGATCAGAAACAGGACATCCAAAGTTTCTCCAGTGCCACCTGGTGATGGGAATTTAAAAAATTTCATGGTATTTATCTAGCCATTTTTCAAGGATGAAGTTGGAGGCACTGTGTGTTTCAATTCATTCTGGAACCATTAAATGGTGAGGAAGCTCATTTCAATGAAATCTCTGGAGAACTCTCACAGGCAAGTCTTCCCAAATAGTGGCCAAAAGATCACATGAATTCAGGCCCATTGATGTCTACAATTTGCCGTCCATGTGTGATTTGACTCTCATCTATGGCTGCCAAGTCTTTCACAATAAAATCATGTGATATCCTGGCTCAGATTCCCAGTGCTGTGTGAAAAGCCACCCTGTGTCTATATCTCAGTGTCCAAGGGCCACTCTCTTGCGAAGCCACCTAAAATCCCAAGACAATTCTTGGCAATACTTCTCTGAGGTCAGTTCAAGAACTCAGTCTCTAAGGGAAATGACCCCAGAGTTCAAGCCCAGGTGGACCAAGTCATCTCTTCCAACCGCCACACAAATGACCACAATTAAAACCAAAACACTCCCACATGGCCCTCATCTTCTTCCATATAGACACTCATTATTACCTCTGGCTGGAGGTTTCCATGAGGGGCGCAGCCCAAGACAGTGTCCAAAATACACTCCCTTGCCCCTCATTTGCCTAAAGTCTGGGTGGCCTGGAAACTCGTCCGGGGAAGCAGGAGTGATAAAATAGGCCTGCTGTAAATACTGCTCTGCTTCTCCAGTTTGAGTCCTACTGAAAGTCAGTTATAAATTCTTTATGTGATTTGGATTTTGCAGAAAACCCAAGCACCTATGGGCTAGCCTCTGCAAGGCTTTGAAGAACTCATTTGAACCAAAGGTTCCTATTCACCCTTGATTGAGGTCAGGAACCTTACAGAGGTAGGCGAGAGACTTCTTCCACAATGACTGCTCTTTTGGCTAATTTAGTTTTGGATTCACACATGGGATCTTTTTTTACATCCATCATGTGCTGAGAATCTAAGCCACAGCCTCACACAGGACCTAGAGCCTGATTCAGATACATCCCATTCCAAAGCAATTAAGCACAGAGCCACAGGTGATTCCCATTAGTTTCCATTTGAAAACTGTTTTCTTCAGGCTTCCCAAATTGGGGCCTGAGGCAAAGGCCTTCCTGACATTCAGGGCAACAGAACAATAGGTAAGAAAACAGCCCAAAGCAGTGTTTCTCCACTGAGACTTTCCTGATCACACTGATATCTCAGTTTTCTGAGATGCTCGCAATTCCCTTCAGCTATCCAGTACATGGCCATGTCACAGAGCTTGGAGGTGGTACATATCTTGGACACAAAAACATGAGCCTATTCGGGAGAGTGGCCAGAATTCAGAAAGAAAACAGGAACTTAGGAAGATATCAGAATTGCCCATGGATAAGGAAAGCCACAGTTCATTCATAAATTGGGAAGTATGAATGCTGGGAAGCTTTCTACTAGACAGGACACATCCATTGAAGCATTCTCTTTTCTAATGTCTACAACCACGGACACAGTGGAATACACAGACCCAGAAACACTCGCCTTGTCAGACGACTTACTAGAATCAGTTCACTCCAAACCAAACAAATCACCTTTCTTACATATTCTCAGAGCATGAGACAAAAAAACACAAACCCACACACACACACCCACAAAGGCAAATCCTTCCCCCAAGAAGGTCTGTGACTATCCTTAGGTCCTCTGACTGATGGGCCATACTATGTTCCTCCGAAATGGCCTGTCCTGTCTCAGATCTGTTCTCCTTGTGCAACTCTATGAAGTTGACAGGAGCCAGTGGCGAGCCACTACCTGGTTTCTCAGGAATGGCCGCTCTTCAGAGCTTTCCTGGCATTTGGCCATCCTCACATCAGTAGGTACCAAGAAAGACTAACTCTGTTCTTGATGAATTCAAACAAGTGAGACCACTGGGATTGAAACTGGGACTGGCTCTGGGTGCCTGGCTTCCTGGATCCCATGTTCAGAGAGTTCCATCATCAAGGAAGTGATGTGAGGTCACTTCCATCAGAAACTGAATGAGGTCACTGCCTTGGCAACCACATTGTCCTAACACTTGCTTCCAAGGGTCCCATGAGATTGAGGCTGCCCCTACTTCCTGTGACACTTTCACAAGTTAGAATGCTATATCAACCATAGGCACTCAGGAACAGCTCTCCACACAGGCCTTCTTTGGTCCATCTTCTCTACATTAAGAAGAGAGAGACTGATTCAGACACAACCCTTCATCCTGACCAGACTCTTACTCTCTCTGGTCCTTCATAGCTGCCAACATCTTGTACAGAGATCATTTCTGCATGGACGTTATAGGTTCTCAGCAGGTGGAAGATCCCCTACATTCCTGTATTGTAAGACCAACTCTTTCCCTGCTCTTATGTAAAGTTAGATTGAGGGAACAGTGTATGGTTAGGGTTAATAACATGTTCCATATGGGTTAGGAATCATTCTGCTGGATGAATAATGGTATTCGGAACCTGTGATATTTATAAGAATATCGAGGTGAAACATAAATATGAAAACAGAAATCTAGGAACGATTGGAAGCCCAGAAGGTCTTTGGGCACTCAATTGGTATACTTAGCTTTGAATTTCGTTCTGCACAGATGTTTCAGATAAATAGATAATCAATGGCCTAGGACCTTGTACCTTGGATCATTGAATGTAGAAGAGAACATCCACTCAAACAGGGATAGTCGGTAGGATTAGGAAGATAGTTCGTAGGTTTCAAAAGAATAGGGAGTAAAGCATTTGGACGAAAAGTTTTTTAGCTATGGGGATTCAGTTAGAGAGTGAATGTCAATGTCAGCACATGTGAAGAGTCATTCGCAATTATTAACTGGAGAAAAGGTGTAGGAAAGCAGATATCAATAGAGACATTAGGAAATCAGGTACATTACAACGTGTGTGATAAGAAAATACATTTTTAACACGGTTGAGGTTGAATATATAATCTTAGGAAGAAACAAATATGTAGTCTTATTATACGATTAAGAATGATATTTGAGAGCATTAGGGAACCAGGTCATGGATGTTGTTAGTAATACATGGTCACATTCAATTTGCGCTTTGGTACAATCATAAGTGTGACCCTTGCATTTTGTGTCAGGAATATTACTGAGATGAAATGTATATGTATATTAGGTGAGTAGAAAATTCATCATGAAATATATATCATCCACAGGACCAAAAATATTCATTTTACTTAACATGGATATATAGGTGAAATATAAGTATGCAAACAGAAGCCTAGGTAAGATTTGAAGCCCAGAAGAACACTGGGCCTTTGATTGTGATACTTAGATTTGAATTATGTTCTGCAGAGTTGTCTCAGATAAATCGATATACAATGGTACAGGACCTTGTACCTTGGATGATTGAATGTCAAAGAGAACATCCAATCAAACAGGTATAATCAGTAGGATTAGGAATATAGACTGTAGGATTAGAAAGAAGAATGAGTAAAGGATTTGGACAAAAAGCTATGCTTCTACAATTTGAGGCCTACTTTCATGCGTGGGCGACGCTCATGTGTGGCCTCCTAATATACCAACACAATTAACGGAAATACTTCTCTGAGGTCATTTCCAAAACTCAGTATCTTAGGGGAATCACACCAGAGTTCAACCCCAGGTGGGCCCAGTCATCTCTTCCAACCACAACACAAATGACCACAATTAAAACCAAAACACTCCCACATGGCCCTCATCTGCTTCCATATAGACACTCATTATAACCTCTATCTGGAGCTTTCCATGATGGGCACAGCCCAAAAAGTGTCCAGAACAAGCTCCCTTGCCCCTCATTTGCCCAAAGTCAAGGTGGCCTGGACACCCTTCCTGTTAACCAGGAGTGATCAATAGGCCTTCCGTTAATACTGCTCCGCTTCTCCAATTTGAGGCCTACTGACTGTGGGGTTTAGATTCTTTATGTGAATTGGAGTCATGAGAAAACACAAGCACCTATGGTCTACCTTTTGCAGGGCTTTGAGCAACCCATTTTATTGAGTCTAGGAGTTGGACAAAAAGTTCTTTAGCAAAGGGGTTTTATTAGAGATTGAATGTAAATGTCAGCAAATCTGAAGAGTCATTCACAATGATGAACTGGAAAAAAGGTGTAGGAAAGCAGGTATCAATAGAGACATTAGGAAATCAGGCAAAGTACAAAGTGTGTGACAGGAAAAGACATTTTTAACAGGGTTGAGGTTGAATATATAATCCTTGGAAGAAACAAATATGTAGTCACCAATAGGAATGATATTTGAGAGCATTAGAGAACCAGGACATGAATGTTTTTAGTAATACATGGTCACATTCAATTTAGGCTTTGGAACAATCATAAGTGTGACCCTTGAATTTTGTGTCAGGAATATCACTGAGATGAAATGTATATGTATATCAGGTGAGTAGAGTATTTCTTCCAACGTTTCTGAAGCAATAATTTAAAGACTTATACTTTAGTATTGGGGATACAAAAGGTGTACCCTGTGTCTATGAATATGGATAAGATGCCATAATGGAAAATACTGTAAATAAATAACATAGCTGGTTCCAACTTTAAATAATGGATTGAATTGATATCTGAAAATATATAGAAAATCTTATATTGATATATGTACATTCCTTCCAACCAGTTATACATCTAATTTTGATATTAGCATTATGGTTTATCACGAAGAGTGTGTGAGTTTTGCTTCAAAAATGATTATGGAAATTGAAAATAATGTGTTTGGAACGAAGTCTCATTAAAAGACCAGTCAAGAAACATGGAGGAATACATGTGTTCTGAGGCAGGAAGTGATTGAAAGTGAACCAAATGCCTACAAATTTTTGAACTTGTGGATGAAATGATATATCCTTTGATGTCCATAAACTGAAGAAATAGTAATGTACAAGTGTTGAATATAAATGACCTTCAAATATACATCATGTCCCATAGGGTTCTGCTTGCATTCATGTTAAACTGGGTCAGTTACTGTAGAAATATTAGGATTTGTAAGCACCATTCACCGAAGTTAGTTTTCAGTACTAGGAAATAAATATGTATTTCAGGTGGATGAATATTTCTGAGAAAAATCTTGTGAAATGTTGATTATAAATCCACATATAGAAACATGAGTGAATTTAGGAAGTGTATAATAAGACACATATATTTCATATTTTGAAAAACCTGGAGAGTATATATATATATATATATATATATATATATATATATATATATAGAGAGAGAGAGAGAGAGAGAGAGAGAAATAGATATATAGATAGATACATAGATAGAAACACACATTCAAAGACATTAAAATGTAGCAATATATATGACAATCGAAATTCATCATGAAATATATATCATCCACATATCCAAATATATTCATTTTAATGAACATGGATTTATGTATTATGTTGTTCATCTAGGAAATTCACCCTCAGGTTGAATTCCAGTTCCATCAGTATTTAGGGGGAGTGATCTCTTCTCACAATTTGTATCTTCCAAAATCAGTGAGCTCACAAGAATGTACATGTGATACCAGGTAGGATTCTAAATATGCCTAAAATAATACATGTGCTGAATAGGCTAGAGAGAAAGGGAGACAGAAATTTACAAATGGGTTAACTTTAAAAACTCATGGAGAAATATTACAATGAAAAATTGACTAGATTTATAACACATACCATTGATAAAGCATAAGGCAAATTAAAGTATACACCATGCTTCCTATGAATGGCCTGTATTCGTATTCTGTTAGGTTTCTTTTTCTCATATTAGGATTAGTAGTCAGAGTCTAGTAGGGTATGGGTTAGTGTCAGGGATTCAGTATTTCAAATGGAAAATAGCAAAATGAATCTAATGTGTATGCAATTATGTTCTACACAAAAATCTTCCCACTCTCATCCAGAACAATGCCTTCACATTACCTTCGCAGCAACTAAGACACAATTAGTGGAGAAGAGTTAGAAAATCTGTGATTACATATGTGGAAAGGAAAATGATCAGGAGTTCACAAACTTGGAGGTGGTAGAACAGTTTCCAAAAGTAAGGGAGAGGGTAAACACTACACAAACTTGGAGCTCTGCTGACCTAATTACTTTTTGATAAACTGCCTCTGAGGTTGGGCCCTTGAAATATACGTTGTTGTCAGGAGCTTTAGCGTCCTTGGTAGTGAGACTACCAATTCTGGGTCTGCATCTATGTGACATGGAGGACATGCTTCCTTATTTTCTAGTGAACATGAGGCAGCAGTTCTTAATTTTCTCTTTTTAGGAAACTGTGGCCACTGGTGTCTAAGTATCTACCTGTGTGGACTGTGAAGCCATTTGGTCATCCTCCACTTTTCATGGTGTTTCTTACTGCTGCACTGGGAGTTTGGTGTTGGCTTCACGAAATACAAGGAGTACAACTGGGACACAGTTCTGGAGGGAGGACTCTCACGTGTGGTGGGTCAGGGTCTGCAGGAGAATGCACCAACCACGCTTCTATCCACATAGCTTTCCACCTTGACCAAAGCAACCTGATTCTGAACATTGCCCTGAACCCTCTCCATATAACAAGATGCCTTTACATATAAGGGTCTGCTGGGTTCACCATGTCAGTCACAAGTCATTTGAAAGCCAATGGCAGATCCACGTGGCCCCACCACAGATGTTTTTTCACACACCTACACTCCACTGCTCTAGGCCCCCTACTCGACAGGGTCCAAATTTCTGGCATCTCTGTTCTACACCATTTTCATGAAATCCAGTGAATTAAGGCAGGGTCTGGTACACTCATGATCAGCAACAGGACATCCAAAGGTTCTCCAGTGCCACCTGATCATGGGAATTTTAAAAATTTTATGATATTTATCTAGCCATTTTTCAAGGATAACGTTGGAGGCACTGGGGGTTTCAATTTATACAGGAACCTGTAAATAGTGAGGAATCTCATTGCAATAAAATCTCTGGAGAACTCTCACAGGCAAGGCTTTCCAAAGAGTTGCCAAAAGGTCACATGAAGCCAGGGCCATTGAGGTCTACAATGTGAGGTACATATGTGTTAAGACTCTCAACTATACATGCCAAGACTTTCAGAATAAAATCATGTGATATCCTTGCTGAGATTCCCAGTGATCTGTGGAAAGCCAAAATGGGCGTAGATCTCAGTTTCCAAGGTCAAATCTCATGCGTGGCCTCCTAAAATACCAACATAATTTATGGCAATACTTCTCTGAGGTCAGTTCCAGAACTCAGTCTCTAATTGGAATCACACCAGAGTTCAAGCACAGGTTGACCCAGGCATCTCTTCCAACTGCCACACAAATGACCACAATTAAAACCAAAACACTCCCACATGGCACTCATCTTCTTCTATATATACACTCATCATAACCTTCGCCTGGAAGTTTCCATGAGGGGCGCAGTCCAAGACAGTATCCAAAAAAAGCTCCCTTGCCCCTAATTTGCCTAAAGTCAGGGTGGTCTGGACACCCTTCCTGTGAACCAGGAGTGATCAAATAGACTTGTGTTTAATACTGCTCCACTTCTCCAATCTGAGGCCTACTGACTGTGGGGTTTGGATTCTTTATTTGAATTGGAGTCATGAGAAAACCCAAGCATCTATGGGCTAGAATCTGCAGGGCTTTGAAGAACTCATTTGACCCAAAGGATCCCTATTCTCACTGATGTAACTCAGGAACCTTACAGAGGAAGGTGAGAGACTTAATCCACAATGATTGCTCTTTTGGCCATTTTGGTTTTGGATTCACACATGGGATCTTTCTTTAGATCGATTAGGTGCAGAGAATCTAAGCCACAGCCTCACACAGGGCCAGGAGGCTGATTCAGTCACATACCTTTCCAAAGCAATTAAGCAAAGAGCCACAGGTGATGCTCATTCATTTCCATTTGAAAACTGTTTTCATCAGGCTTCACAAAGGGTTGGCCTTAGGCAAAGACCTTCCTGACATTCAGGACAACAGAAGAATAGGTAAGCAAAAGGCCCAAAGCAGGGTTTTTCCACTGAGACTCCCTGGTCACACTGATATCTGAGTTTTCTGAGATGCTCGCCATTCCCTTCAGCTATCCAGTACATGGCCATGTCACAGAGCTTTGAGGTGATACATATCTTGGACACAAAACCATGAGACTATTATGGAGAGTGGCCAGAATTCAGGACGAATACAGGAATTTAGGATCATAGTAGGTCTTGCCCATGGATAAGGCAAGCTGCAGTCCATTCATAAATTGGGCAAGATGAATGCTGGGAAGCTTTGTCCTAGACAGGACACACCCATTGTGGCATTCTTTTTTCTAATGTCTACAACCATGGAGACAGGGGGATACACAGACATAGAAACACTCGCCTTGTCAAAGACTTATTGGAAACATTCCACTCCAAAACAAACAAACCGACATTTTTTTTTTACCTATTCTCAGAACATGAGACAAAACCACAAACTGTCGTCCACACACACCAAGGCACCTTTTCCCCCAAGTAGGTCTGTGACTATCCGGAGTGTCCTCTGACTGGTAGGCCATATTTCTCAACAATGGCATTTCCTGTCATAGATCTGGTCTCCTTTGACAACTCTGTGAAGTTGTCAGGAGCCAGCGGTGAGCCACTTTCTGTCCTCTCAGGAAAGGCCCCTCTTAAGAGCTATCCTGGCATTTGGCCACGCTCACATTAGTAGGTCCCAAGAAAGACTGACTCTCTCCTTGGTAAATCCAAACAAGTGAGCTCACTGGGACTGGGACTGGTACTGGTAGTGGGGGCCTGGCTTCCTGGATCCTAAATTCAGAGAGTCTCATCACCAAGGAAGTAGGTGAGGTCACTTTCTTCAGGAACTGAATGAGGTCACTGCCTTGGCCACCACTTTGTCCTAACAGTTGCTTCGTATGCTCTCTGAGATCGAGGCTTTGCCTACTTCCTGTGACACTTTCACAAGTTAGAATGGTATAGAAACCATAAGTACCTGGGAACAGCTCTCCACCCAGGCTTGGTTTTGTCCTTCTTCACTACATTAAGAAGAGAGAGGCTGATTCAGACACATCCTTTCATCCTGACCGGGTTGTGTGCCATGCAAGATGACTTTTGCTCTCTCAGGTCCTTCATAGCTGACTACATCTTCTCAAGGGATTATTTCTGCATGGACTTCTGAGGTTCTCTGCTGGTGGAAGATCCTCTAGCTTCCTGTATTGTAAGACCAACTCTGTCCGTGCTCTTCTGTAAAGTGAGATAGAGTGAACAGTGTATGGTTAGGGTTAAAAGCATGTTTGATTTGAGTTAGGAATCATTCTGCTGGATGAATAATGGTATTGGGAATCTGTGATATTTAGAAGAATATAGACGTGAAATATATGTATGAGAACAGAGATCTAGGAACGATTTGAAGCCTAGGAAGGCATTGGGCCCTTGATTGAGATAATTAGCTTGAATTATGTTCTGCACCGAGGTCTCAGATAAATCGATACACAATGGCATAGGACCGGGTACCTCGGATGATTGAATGTAGAAGAGAACATCCAGTCAAAAAGGGATAGTCTGTAGGATTAGGAAGATAGTCAGTATGTTTAAGAAGAAGAGTGAGTCTAGGAATTGGAAAAAAAGTTCTTTAACAAGAGGGTTTCAGTTAGAGAGTGAATGTGAATGTCAGAACATGTGAAGAGACCATCACAATGATGAACTGGGGAAAATATGTAGGAAAGCAGATATCAATAGGGACATTTGGAAATCATGCAAAGTATAAAGTCAGTGATAGTATTAGATATTTTCAAGAGGGTTGAGGTTGAATATATTATCTTAGAAACAAATATGTACTCACCAATAGGATTGATATTTGAGAGCATTAGGCAAAATGGACATGCATGTTTTTAGTAATCCATGTTCACTTTCCATTTAGGCTTTGGCACAATCATAAGTGTGACCTTTGCATTTTGTGTCCAGAATACTACTGTGATAAAATGTATATGTAGATCAGGTGACATGAGTATTTCTTCCACCATTACGGGGAGCAAAATTCTGAAAACTTATAAATTAGTACTGAGGATACAAATAGGTGTACCCCTGTGTTGATGATTATAGAGATGATGCATGAATAGACCATATTGTGAATAAAGTATATAACTGGTTCCAAGTTTAAATAATGGATTGAATTTACCTCTGAAAATATATAGGAAATCTTATATATATACATTCATTCAAACGAGTTATATATCAAATGGTAATATTCTGGTTACAGTTTATCATGAAGAGTGTGTGAGTTTTGTTTCAAAAATGATCATGCAATCGAAAATAATGTGTTTTGAAATAAGTCTAGTGAAAAGACCAGTAAAGCAACATGGAGAAATACATGTGTTCTGAAGTAGGAAGTGATTGAAAGTAAACCAAATGCCTATAAATACCTATACATTTGTGAACTTGTGGATAAGAAAGTATATCTTATGATGTCCATAAACTGAAGAAATTGTAATGTACAAATGTTGAATAAAAATGAACATCAAAATACACATCATGTTCCATTGGAATCTACTTGCATTGATGTTAAACTGGGTCAGTTACTGTAGAAATATTAGGATTTCTAAGCACCTATCACTGAAATTAGTTTTCAGTACTAGAAAACCAATATGTATTTCAGGTGGTTGAGTATTTCTGAGATTAATCTTGTGAAATGTTGTTAATAAATACACATACAGGAACATGAATTAATTTAAGGAGTGTATAATAAGACACACATGTTTCATATTTTGGAAAATCTGGAGAATATATATATATATATATATATATATATATATATATATATATACACACACACACACACACACACACACACACGCACACACATTGATATGCAGCAATATATATGCCAATCGAAATTCATCATGAATTATAATTCATCCACATATCCAAAAATATTCATTTTGTTGATCATGGATTTATGTTAATTATGTCTAATGTTTTTCACTAGAAAGCTCACCCACACGTTGAATTTTGAGTTCCATCAGTATTTAGGGGGAGTCATCTCTTCTCACAATTTTTATATACCAAAGTCAGTGAGCTCACAAGAATTTACGTGTGATATCAGGTAGGATACTATATATGCATAAAAAGATACATGTGCTGAATAGGCTTCAGAGAAAGCGAGACAGGAATTTTCATATGTGTTAACTTTAAGAACTCATGAAGAAATATTACAAAGAAAAGTTGACTAGATTTATAATACATCCTCTTGATAAAGCAGAAGGCAAATCCAAGTATACACCATGCTTCATATGAAAGGCTTGCATTTCTATTCAGTTACGTTTCTTTTTCTCCATAATATTAGGATTAGTAGTCAGAGTCTAGTAGGGTATTGGTTAGTGTCAGGGATTCAGTATTTCAAATGGAAAATAGGAAAATGAATCTAATGTGCATGCAAACATGTGCTACACAAAATTCTTCCCACTCTCATTCAGAACAAAGCCTTGACACAACCATCGATCCAAGTAAGACACAATTAGAGGAGAGGAGTTAGAAAATCTGTAAATACATATGTGGAATAAAAATTGTTCAGGAGTTCACAACACTGGAGGTGGTAGAACAATTTCCAAAAGTAAGGGAGAGGGTAAACACTCCAGAAACATAGAGCTCTGCTGGCCTAAAGACTTCTTGAGAAACTTCCTCTAAGGTTGGGCACATGAAATATATGTAATTTTCACACGATTTAGCTTGGTTTTGGAGTGACACCATCAAACCTGTGTCTGCATCTATGTGACCTGAAGGACATGGTTCCTTATTTTCTAATGAACATGAGGCAGAAGTTCTGAATTCTCTTTTTGTAGATAAACTGTGGCAACTGGGAGCTAAGTGTCTTCCCATGTAGTTTGTGAAGCCATTTGGTCATCCTCCATTTTTCCTGGTGTTTCTTGCAGTTGCACTGGCAGTTTGGTATTGGTTTCATGAAATACAAGGAGTACAACTGGGACACAATGCTGGAGGGAGTTCTGTCACGTGTGGTTGATCAGGGTCTCCAAGAGAATGTGCGAACCAGGCTTCTATCCAACAATACTTTCCCCCTTGACTATAGCAACCTGACTCTGAACATTACCCTGAAACCTCTGCATATAACAACATGCCTTTACATATAAGGGTCTGCTGCCTGCACCTTGTCAGTCACAAGGCTTTTGGAAGCCAATGGCAGATCCAGGTGGTCCTACCAAAAATATTTATTCACACACCTACAGTCCACTGCTCTATGTCCACTACTCAGCAGGCTCCAACTTACTGGCATCTCTGTTCTACACCAGTTTCACGAAACCCAGTGAATCAAGGCACTGTCTGGTACACTCATGATCAGCAAAAGGATATCCAAATGTTCTCCAGTGCCACCTGGTCATGGGAATTTCAAAAATTTCAAGGTATTTATGTAGCCATTTTTCAAGGATGAAGTTGGAGTCACTGTGGGTTTCAATTAATTCAGGAACCATTGAATGGTGAGGAAGCTCATTTCAAAGAAAGCTCTGGAGAACACTCACAGGCAAGCCTTCCCAAAAGGTGGCCAAGTGGTCACATGAAGCCAGGCCCATTGAGGTGTACAATGTGAGTTCCATGTGTCTTTAGACTCTCAAGTATGGCTACGAAGTCTTTAAGAATAAAATCATGTGATATCCTGGCTTAGATTCCCTGAGCTCTGTTGGAAGCCATCCTGGGCCTAGATCTCAGTTTCCAAGGGCGATTCTCATGTGTGGCCTCCTAAAATCCCAAGACTATTTATTGCAATACTTCTCTGAGGTCAGTTCCAGAACTCAGTCTCTAAGGGGAATTACACCAGAGTTCAAACCCAGGTGGACCCAGTCATCTCGTCCAACAGCCACACAAATGACCTCAATTAAAACCAAAACACTCCCACATGGCGCTCATGTTCTACCACATAAACACTCATCATAAACTCTGGCTGGAGGTTTCCATGAGGGCGCAGACCAAGACAGTGTACAAAATAATCTCCCTTGCCCCTCATTTGCCTAAAGTCAGGGTGGCCTGGACACACTTCCTGCGAACTAAGAGTGAACAAATAGGCCTGACCTTAATACTGCTCCACTTTACCAATTTGAGGCCACTGCCTGTGGGGTTTAGATTCTTTATGTGAATTGGAGTCATGAGAAAACCCAGGCACCTATGGCCTAGCCTCTGTAGGTTTTGAAGTACTCATTTGATGCAAAGCATCCCTATTCTTACTTGATGGAGGTCAAGAACCTTACAGAGGAAGGCGAGAGACTTCATCACAATTACTGCTCTTTTGGCCATTTTGGTTTTCGATGCACACATGGGAACTTTCTTTAGATCCATCAGGTGCTGAAAATCTAAGCCACAGCCTCACACAGGGCGAAAGGGCTGATTCAGACACATCCCTTTCAAAGAAATTAAGCAAAGAGCCATAGGTATGCCCATTCTTTTTTATTTGAAAACTCTTTTCTTCAGGCTTCAAAAAGGGGTAGCCTGAGTCAAAGACCTTCCTGACATTCAGGTCAAAAGAAAAATAGGTAAGCAAAAAGCCCAAAGCAGAGTTTCTCCACTGAGACTCTCCTGGTCACATTGATATCTGAGTTTTCTGAGATGCTCGTCATTCCCTTCAGCTATCCAGTTCATGGCCATGTCACAGAGCTTGGAGGTGGTATATATCTTGGACACAAAACCATGGGCCTATTCTGGAGAGTGGCCAGAATTCAGGAAGAAAACAGGAAAACTTAGGAAGTTATCACTGGTTGCCAACCAATAAGGTAAGCTACAGTCCATTTTAAATGGGGAAGGACGAATGCTGGGAAGCTTTCTAATAGACAGGAGACATCCATTGATGCTTTATCTATTCTAATGTCTACAACCACAGACACACTGGGATACACAGACATAGAAATACTCGCCTTGTCAAACAACTTTCTAATAACAGTCCACTCCAAACCAAACAAACCGACTTTAGTACCTATTCTCAGAACATGAGACAAAACCACAAACCCACAACCACACCCACAAAGGCACCTTCTTACCCCTAGTAGGTCTGTGACTATCTGGAGTGTCCTCTGATTGGTGGGGCATACAATGTTCCCCCGAAATGGCCTGTCCTAAGATCTGGTCTCCTTGGCCAACACTGTGAAGTTGTTAGGAGCCACTGGTGAGCCACTACCTGCTTTCTCAGGTAAAGCCCCACTTTAGAGCTTTCTTGCATTTGGCCTTCCTCACATCTGTAAGTACCAAGAAAGACTGACTCTGTCCTTGGTAAATCCAAAGAAGTGAGACAACTGGGACTGGTACTGGGACTGGCTCTGGGTGCCTGGCTTCCTGGATCCCAAGTTCAGAGAGTTCCATCACCCAGCAAGTGAGGTGAGGTCACTTCCTTCAGGAACTGAATGAGGTCACTTTCTTGGCAACAAATTTATCCAAACTGTTGATTTCAAGGGTCCCATTATATGGAGGCTGCCCCTACTTCCTGTGACACATTCACAATTTAGAATGATATATCAACCATAGTCACCCATGAACAGATCTCCACACAGTCCTGGTTTGGTCCATCTTCTCTACATTAAGAAGAGAAGCTGATTCAGACATAACCCTTTATCCTGACAATGTTGTTTGCCATGGAAGATGACTTTTGCTCACTCAGGTCCTTCATAGCTGCCTATATCTTCTCCAGGGATCATTTTTGCAGGGACCTTTGAGGTTCTCAATAGGTCTAATATCCCCTACATTCCTGTATTGCATGAACAACTCTTTCCCTGCTCTTTTGTAAAATTAGATTGAGGGAACAGTGTATGGTTATGATTAATAACATGTTCGGTGTGGGTTAGAAATCATTCTGCTATATGAATAATGGTATAAGGAACCTGCGATATGTATAAGAATATATAGGTGAAATGAATGTACGAAAATAGAAATCTAAGTAAGATTTGAAGCCCAGAAAGGCATTGGGGCCTTGATTGGGATAGGCATTGTTGAATTATGTTTTGCACAGATGTCTCAGATACATCGATATACAATGGCATAGGACCTTGTACCTTGGATGATTGAAAGTAGAAGAGAACATCCAGTCAAAAAGAAATATTCGGTAGTGAAAGGTTAATAAAATAGGTACTTATCACTTCCTGTTTTTCTGTATGCTTAACAAAACTCTGTTGCAATCTTGTGAAAAATTTGCTAATCTTTTCCTAGAGTGTGCTGTTCCCAAACGCCAAACTGCAGAATGTACTCCCTCACTCGGTGTCACGCAAACCACCCACTCGCCCTTACCCATCAGTAAACTTTCCTCCCTTCCCTCTCCAAGGAAAGTATATAAGCTCTGCTGAAGCTGTGCTTGGGGCTCTCTTCTCTATTCAAGTGAGCTCTGAGGCCCAGCATGCTGGACCCCAAATAAACCCTTTGCTGTTTCATGAGACAGTCTCTTGGTGGTCTCTTCCTCCGACACTCACACGACATTTACATATTGAGGTTCCACAGAGTTCCAGCAGCAGGGGACGAGAGACCCCAACGGGAACCTCTCGGTGCAAATAAGGGGCCTCTTTCTGGTTTCATGTTTCAGCTTAGGGCTTGGCAAAATCACTGGCGATGAAGAGCCTGAGCTCTCTCCCACAGTGACTGAGAGATGTGTCACAGAGACACAGGCCGCGTCCCTGGGGTACGCCCCAGAGGACTCGGGAAATCAAGGAACAATTGTCTCCTCAACTCAGTGATATTTTCAGTTTCGGTATTTCCAGCCCATCGGATTTTGCCAGCTACTCATTCCTGGTCTCAGTGTTGGAGGTCCATTGCATGTCTTTATTGTCTTGTCTTGTCTGTGTCATGTGTCGTTGCTTTTACTGTTAGTGTACCTTTCATTATGGGACAGAGCACTTCAATGCCTCTGTCTCTGACCCTTGATCACTGGACCAAAATCCGCTTAAGGGCTCAGAATCTTTCTTATTTAGTAAAACGCTGGACCTGGCAGACTCTCTGTTCCTCAGAATGACCCACGTTTGGAGTCGGATGGCCCGTAAAAGGATCTTTCTACTTCCTACTAATTTAAAAAGTCAGAGATATTGTCTTTCAGCCGGGGCCACATAGCCATCCTGATCAACAGCCATATATTTTAACTTGGCATGACCTCTGCAAATCTCCTTCTTCACGGGTGAAGCTTTTCCTTGCCCCTGCCCCCCGCTCCTACTCTTTCCCCCATGATCTCTCAAACCCTCTGCTCCTCCCCCTCCTCCACCCTCTGTTCTCCCTGAGTCACAAGATTTGACTCTACTGGAATCTCTTCCCCCTCCTTATCCCCTGCCATCGTCCACTAACCCACAACACCCTCTAAGTGATTCTACTTCTGCTGACTCAGCCTCTCTGCCATTGGAGGAAGCAAAGCCGGCCCAGCACCCTCCAGATAACTCCCTCGTGGCACACACATCCCCTCCTTCCCTGGAGGAAGCTGGCCCGGCTAAAGGAACTCACAGGCGGCAAATGATTGAAACCCTGGAACTCCCATGATGCACCCCTTCCGTCCCCATGGGCCAACGATTGATGATGGCCATGGGAGAAAAATGCAAGCTTACTAGTACTGGCCTTTCTCCTCTTCAGACCTATACAACTTAAAAAATTACAATCCCCCATTTTCTGAGGAACCCACCCGGCTCATAGGTCTGGTTGAGTCATTGATGTTTTCCCACCAGCCTACTTGGGATGACTGCCAACAACACCTAAGGACTATCTTCATGACAGAGGAACAAAAGAGAATTCTCCTGCAAGCTAGAAAAAAGTATCCTCAGACCAGATGGGCGACCAACACAACTTCCCAACTTAATCAAAGCCAGCATTCCCTTTAACCGACCCAACTGGGACCCCAACATCTTTGAAGGTAGGGAGAAACTGTCCCCTTATTACCGGGCTCTAATAGTGGGTTTCCAAGTGGCTGCTAGGCGACCAACTAATTTTGCCAAGGTAACAGAGATTACTAAGGGCCTGATGAATCTCCCTCTCTATGTTTCTAGAGAGAATTATGGAGACATATAGGAGATATACTCCTTTCGATTCTCAGGGGGAGGATCAAAAGGCATCTGTCATGATGGCCTTTATTGGGCAAGGTGCCCTGGATACTAAAAGAAAGTTACAACGCTTAGATGGATTACAAGATATGACTTTGAGAGATTTAGTCAGAGAAGCCGAGAAGGCATACTATAAGAGAGAAACTGAGGAAGAGAAGGGAGCAAAGGGAGGATAAAATAAACAAAGACAGACTAAGGCATTGACTAAGGTCCTGGTCACAACAAAAAATAGGCCAGAAATTAAGAAACAGGGAGACAGGAAGGGATACCTGGGCCCAGGCCAGAGACCACCCCTGGCCTCAGATCAATGTGATTACTGTAAAGAAAAAGGACACTGGGCCAAAGAGTGCCCCAGAAATAGACAGCCACACCAGCCAGGCATTCTGACTCTGGAGGATGACTACGAAAGTAGGGGCTACGATCCCCTCGCTGAGTTAAGCGTAACTTGAAGTGGAGGGGACCCCAGTAAACTTTGAAGTGAATACAGGGGCAATATACTCAGCCCTCAAGGCCACATTTGGCCCTCTATTAAATAAAAGGTCTCTAGTTCAAGGGGCTAACGGCAGTAAATATTGGGCATAGACAACTAAGAGTACCATGGACCTGGGGAAAGGAAAAAATCCATCACTCCTTCCTAGTAATCCCAGAATGCCCAGCCCCATTGATGGGCAGAGATCTGCTCACCATGGTCCACGCCAAAATAACCTTTAACCCTGAAAGCCCCCAAGAGGAATTTCTAAATCCTTCAGTAAAAATTCCTATAGTCATGGCTCCAACTATGTCAGTAGAAACTGTACATCAACTCACTCGCTTTGGTTCAAAGAAACTGCAGGAATTCCTGAAGGATCAAGAATAGAGTTTTAAACTAACTGACTCACAGGAAAAGGAAATAACAGAATGGTTAACAAAAGTCTGTCAGTTCCATCAATTGGTTAATGCTTGCCCTTACAAGCTTCCTTCAGGAAAGCGCCTATGAGGAACCAGACGAGGACAATTTTGGGAAGTGGATTTTACTGAAATTAAGCCAGCAAGGTATGGACTTAAATATCTCCTAGTCTTTGTAGATACATTTTCAGGATGGATTGAAGCAGTCCCCACAAAATAAAAGAAAGAAAGAAAGAAACAGCAAAAACGATGGCCAAGAATATCCTAGAAGATATTTTTCCAAGATACGGCCTGCGTAAGGTAATAGGGTCTGATAATGGACTGGTGTTCATGGCCCCGGTAAGTCAAGGGTTAGCCAGGACCCTGAGGATTAATTGGAAGTTACATTGTGCTTATCGACCACAGAGTTCAGGACAGGTAGAAAGAGTGAATAGAACCATTAAACAGACCTTACCGAAATTAAGCTTAGAGACCAGCATAAAAGATTGGACTATGCTCCTGCCTTCTGCAATGTTGCATGCAAGAAATACTCCCTCTGTTTCTTTGTGTAATCACCCACCCTTTGAAATTCTCTATTGTGCACCTCCTCCCGTAAGGGACCTAACCCCACTCTAAGACCTAACGATCCCTTCCACACCCCCTTGCTTGAGAGACTTAAAGCTCTTGAAAGAACTAAGAAATACCTGTGAAAACAGCTGGCCACTGCCTACCAACCTGGGGAGGAGGGGATTCCACATCGATATCAAGTAACAGACTTCATCGACGTAAGACGACATCAGGTGTCATCCCTGGAACCCCGTTGGAAAGGACCATAGCAGGTGCTACTTATAACACCTACAGTAGTAATGGTAGACGGAATCACTTCCTGGATCCATGCCTGTCATCTCAAGCCTGTGCCCTGTCCAGACTCTGGCTAGAAACTGAAAAAGACTGGTAACCCTTTAAAATTGCGTATTCGCCATGTGGATAAGGCTCTATACTCTCCCATTTACCACCAGTAGTCCTAACCCTCATCAGTCCGTTCAGCAGAGATGGGTGATCACAAATCCTACTGGAAAATAAGTATAATATATCTCGCATACAGCCCCCTTAGGATCTGGTGGCCATCTCTCCATACAGACATTTGTCAGCTGGCTATAGCTCTTTCCTATTGGTATATCCCTGATGAAGAGGATCCCACTAAAATTCCATTAAATGCCTTCTGTACCATAGATAATGGAAACAAACCTTATGGATGTAGGGACACGTGAGCCAGATGCAGGTTGGCTAGCCTAGATTGCTATGTTTGCCCAGCAGACTATCAAAGCCACAAACAGTCACGGCTGTGTGGGGGAAAAGCTGACTTCTTCTATATGTCATGGGAATGTGAGCATACAGGGGCTGCCTGATGGAACCCAAACTCCTCATCAAATTCAGTACAGAGCATTGGCCATACTACCAATTAGATAACCAAAACCGATGGCCCCCAGAGGGGTCTCCAGATCCTCAAATTCTGCGTGAACTTTTTAACTTCTGCAAGTGCTCAAAAGGGTGAAAGGCGATTCCCCTATGTGGAAGCCTTTTCCCTCCTTCACTCACATCCTGAACTATGCTTCTCCAAAAGATCCTCACCCTCAGCCTTCTGCTCCAGACTCTCTGCTGTCATTCCCACCTCAGCAAACTGATTTCTCCCTTCCAATTACTAGATGAAAAGCCCAAACCTCCGCCGGTTCTCAGACCACTGCCCCCTTGCTGAGGTAGCAGGTACTGAGGTACCCCTTCACCCACTCATTCCTCTCTTCTCCTGTCAGTGCCACACCGGGTCCCACCAGGTCCTCTTACCAGCTAACCAAAAGCTCAAACCAGCTGAGGAGAGCCCTCAGACCCTTATCCAAAGTGTAATAAAAATGGCCCTAAATGTTGCTTTGTCAATACTGAAAACAGGTTTCTAAGTTTTTGAAAGTCCCTCACAGGATTTTGCTATACTCACTCCCGTCTTCCCCTCTACTCTACCTGTTCTACTGCTCACGTTTTTGTTGCCTGGAAAATCCCAAACCCGTTTCCCATTTTTCTTTTACATCTCTCCTTCCTCATTCTCAGATCCTCGGAGGTGCTCTCAGCCCCACCTTCCCCGTCTTCCCCCGCTGTACCAGGCCCACCGAAAAGTCTTAACTGACCTTCTCCAGAAGTCTTCACCATGGCTGACTTTAAAACTTTCAGCAAAAGAGTCCCTATAAAAGAGTTCAATGTAGATAAATTTTCTTTATTCGTGTTGCCCTGTTCTACTTGGCCACTGCCTAAAAAACTCAGCACTTCTCAGCTAGACACCCCCTTACTAGTTTTTCACAAAATATGAGAAAAAGGCCTCTGGCCTTGAGGTGGGGCTTCACAGAAATGGCTACATTTCTACAAAAAAGAAGTTAAAATTGGGCTCCATTGTAACAGCTGGCAGGGGGAAAAAAGAAAGGGAAGAAAAATCTCTCCCTCTCCCAGGTGTCCTTGATAAGTTAACTTGCCCAGAACAGAGGAAAAAAAAGAAACAAAAACTGCTTTTTGTGATCTTCCGCAGACTGTGAACTTCTGAGCCCCTTCCCTTATATGTTGGGTACAAAATTCTGAAACTATCTAACTTGGGGTTCAGGGGATTAATTGATTACAACAGAAGCAGTGCCCTCTGAATCCATTTGCAACCAAATAGGACTGTTTCCCTGTCTTCCATGCTATCTTAGGTGCCTTGCCTTGTCCTTCCCTACAACAGTATAATTCTATATACTTAAACATTGTTTATGTTTTCATGAAATGGTTAACCGATGCGATTAATTGAAGTTGTTTCACAGAGTGCACTGTCATGACGCAGGTTCATTTAAAGATCATATAGGGGGGCATACAACCCGGTTAAGCTGAAAACATATATCCTCACTTTAGCCATATATTAGGAATAGGGGTTTCTGCAGTGGTGGGTACAGGAACAACTGCCCTGGTCCATGGGACACAACAAGTGACCCAATTAGAAGCAGCAATAGACCAATAAATAAAGATATTAGAAACCTCCATCACAGCTTTGCAGGAATCTTTTACCTCTCTACCTGAAGTTGTTTTAGAGAACAGTCGAGGGTTGGATCTCCTCTTCATGAGAGAAGAGGGCCTTTGTGCTGCATTGAGGGAAGAATGTTGCTTTTATGCCGACCATACGGGAGTTGTAAAAAAAAAAATCTATGAGTAAATTAAAAAGACGCCTTGAAGAGCATCAATGAGAGAGAGAGAGAGGCCCAAAAGGGTGGTTTGAGTCTTTGTTCACACAGTCTCCCTGGTCAACTATGCTTTAATCAACCCTGGCCAATCCAAGAATCCTTATATTATTGCTCACTATAAAACCCTGTTTGCTCAACCGTGTAATTTCTTTTCTCCAAGCTCAAATTGGTCAAGTTAAACATATGACAATACCCCACTAGCAGACATAGAATTTAAACCTCCCTATGATCACTTTTATGATTAAAAGGATCCAGAAGAAGAAGTGGGGAATGAAAGGTTAATAAAATAGGTACTTGTCACTTCCTGTTTTTCTGTATGCTTAGAAAAACACTGTTGAAATATTGACAACTGTTTTCTAATCTTGTTCCCAGAATGTGCTGTCCCCAATTGCCAAATTGCAGAATGTACTCCCTCACCCGGTTGCTCGCAGACCGACCACTCGCCCTGACCCATCAATAAACTTCTCTCCCTGCAGCCTCCAAGGAAAGTATAAAAGATCAGCTTAAGCTGTTCTCAGGGCTCTCTGATCTATTCAAGGGAGCTTTGAGCCCCAGTATGCTGGACCGCCAATAAACCCTTAGCTGTTGCATAGTACAGTCTTTTGGTGGTCTCTTCCTCTTATGCTTGCCAGAATATTATTGGATGATTGAATGTAGAAGAGAACATCCTGTCAAAAAGGGATAGTCGGTAGGATTAGGAAGATAGTGGGTAGGCTTAGGAAGACGAGTGAGTATAGGATTTGGAACAAAAGTTCTTTAGCAATAGGGTTTCAGTTAGAGAGTGAAGTTAAATGTTAGCACAAGTGAAGAGTCAGTCACAATGATGAACTGGGGAAAATATGTAGGAAAGCAGATATCAATAGAGACATTACGAAATCAAGCAAAGTATAAAGTGAGTCATAGGATTAGACATTTTCAAGAGGGTTGAGGTTGAACACATAATCTTAGGAAGATACAAATATGTAGTCACCAATAGGATTGACATTTGAGAGCATTAGGAAACCTGGACATGGATGTTTTAAGTAATCCATGTTCACTTTCCATTTAGGCTTTGGTACAATCATAAGCCTGACATTTGCATTTTGTGTCCAAATATTACTGTGATTAAATGTATATATAGATCCGGTGACATGAGTATTTCTTCCATCATTTCTGGGAGCAATACTTTGAAGATGTATAATTCATATTGGGGAATCAAAGAGGTTTACCTTGAGTCTATGAATATAGAGATAATGCATGAATAGACATTACTGTGAATAAATAATATAACTGGTTCCACTTTAAATAATGGCTTAAATTGATATCTGAAAACTTATGTGAAATTTTATATTGATATACAATCATTTATTTCAACCAGTTATACAACTAATGGTAATATTAGGGTTATGGTTTATCATGAAGCTGTGTGAGTTTTGCTAAAAATGTGATTATGGAAATCAAAAATAATGTGTGTGGAAAGAAGTCTCATGAAAAGTCAAGCCAAGAAATATGGAGGAATACATGTGTTCTGAAGCAGGAAGTGATTGAAAGTCAAACAAATGCTTAAAAATTTGCTAACTAGTGGATGAAATGTATATATATCCTATGATGTGCATAAACTGAAGAAATACTAATGTACCAGTGTTGAATTAAAATGAACGTCAAACTACACATCATGTCCCATAGGAATCTACTTGAATTGATGTTAAACTGGGTCAGTTACTGTAGAAATATTAGGATTTGTATGCACCATTCACTGAAGTTAGTTTTCAGTACTAGGAAACAAATATATATGTCAGGTGGATGAATATTTCTGAGAATAATCTGGTGAAAAGTTGATTATAAATCCAAATATATGAATATGAATGAATTTAGAGAGTGTATAATAAGAAACATTTTTCATATTTTGAAAAATCCTTGAGAATATATATATATATATATATTATATATATATATATATATATATACACACACACATATACACAAACACACACACAGAGAGACATTAAAAATAGCAATATATATTGCAATGGAAATTCACCATGAAATATATATCATCCACAGATTCAAAAATATTCATTTCTCTAAACATGGACTTATGCATAATGTTGTTCAACTACGAAGCTGACCAATAGGTTGAATTTTCAGTTCCAACAGCGTTTAGGAGGAGTAGTCTCTTCTCACAATTTGTATCTGCCACCTAACAAAAATGTACGGGTTATAACAGGTAGGATTCTATATGTGCATATAAAAAAACATGTGCTGAATAGGCTACAGAGAATGGAGACAGGAATTTGTTGAGAGCCACAGCTGAAGGTGCCCTAGCAAGCTTCCAACTGCCAGAAAAATTCCAGCTGCCTGCTGATTATTGGCTCACAGAGGCCCCAGCAACATCTAGCTGATTGGCTACTCTGTGGTGATGCTCATTGGGCTGTTTCCCTGCCCTTTCAGACCATGGAGCTGCTCATTGGGGGACTTTTTTGGCTCCACCCACGATGACCCAGCAAATCGACCTCAAGCGCAGGAGGTTTGTGGGAGGTGTAGAGGTTTGTGGGTGTGAGAGAGACTTTACAAGGAAGCCACTTGTGGCAGTTAGCCTCTGGGAGTTTTTCCTGAGGAGCTGTTTTGTTTGGCGTGTGTGGTTCTAAAAATAAAGTTTGTTTCTTTTGACAAGTGGCTGCTGAATCCTGCCTAGCCAGACTGCAGCATTTGGTGGCTCGAACGGGGATTGACTGAGGGTAAGTGATAAGGTAAACTGCTCGACCCTGAGAGCAGGGCGAGAGGATGGGTAGCCATTTTAGGATTCCTCTTTTGTTTTGCTTCACGTTTATTTTAAGTTGCCTGTCCCTGGAGATGAGTTAAACGAAAGAAAAAACACTCAAATCTGAGGAAAAACTATTTATGTCTGAGGAACAGATTGGGATAAAGGTCGGATGCACATGTCAGGAGGATAGAAAGGCCATAATGACTTTTTGTTGTTCACATTTTATTTCATTCTGTCTCGTTTTTTTTTCTTTTTTGCGTTATCTTGTTGGGTTTCATTAAAGTAGAAATACGGGATCAGAAATTAGTAAAAAACAAACTGAAATAGTGTTAAGGAAATTGTTACAGGAAGGAGGCATCTCATTAAAATCAGGGACAGTCAGGGCATACGTTGATACAATATAAAAATGTAGCCCATGGCTTTTAAAGTAAGAGTTATTAAATTTACCACAATGGAACCATCATGGTGAAGATTTAAAAAGAATAGAAAAGAACAGTCCAGGGACTCTGCCAGTTGGCACATTGCCATTGTGGTCTTTCATATCTGTTTTGCTTAGTCCAAAGCCTTCAGTTCAGACAAAGATAGAGGAACAAAGCTTAGAGCAGAAAAAGCCATCAGGGGAAAAGTTACAAAAGGACGCTGCTACTAACAACCTTCTATCATCAGAGGGTGTAAGTGTCCAACCAACAGTGCCACCTCTAAAGGAGACTGTTACTAACACCTTTCTATTCTGTAATTAATTTATTTTCCAATAGTCAGTATATATTTAATGCTATAGTATCCCTTGAAGGTGCTGGTAGGATTTCCCCTTCAGTACTGTTTTCTCTTTGCTTTCCAATATACAAAGTCTAATCTGGGACAGAAAAGATCCATTCTTTATAAGACGTATCTGGGCACATACAGGATTGCCTGGAGCCCTTAGTTTGGGCAATGATTTAGCAGATAAAACTACACATGACATATATTCATATTTTCTCTACACTAGAAGAAGCTACAAATTTTCAAAAAAGTTCCATGTCAATGCTAATACTTTACAAAAGCGTTTTGAAATAACTAAGGAACAAGCTAGACAAATAATAAAACAATGTCAAAATTGTGTGACCATTTTACCACAAGTTAATCCTGAAGTCAATCCGAGAGGATTGATACCTAACCATATTTGGCAGATGGACGTCACACACTTGCCAGAATTTGGAAAATTAAAATATTTGCATGTTACAGTTGACACTTCTTCTGGATTTTTGATGGGCTCCCTTCATGCCGGAGAAAAAACTAAAGATGTTATAGCTCATTGCTTAAAAAATTTTGCCACTGTGGGCGTTCCAAAACAGTTAAAAACAGATAATGCCCCTGGTTATTCTTCTACCTCTTTTAAACAATTTTGCTCATCATTTGGCATAACTCATATAACAGGAATCCCATACAATCCACAGGGAAAAGGCATAGTTGAAAGAGCACATCAAACTATTAAAATGTACTCATTAAAGCAAAAAGACGGAATTGGGAAGGGGTATATATTTCTCAAAGATAAACTTAAAATAACCATTTTTACTCTAAACTTTTTACATTTGGATTCATGAGGACTTAGTGCTGCAGAAAGGCATATGTGTCCAAAAAATGTGCATAAGCTCAAGGTACTTTGGAAGGCTATTCTAACAGGACAATGGAAAGGTCCTGACCCAGTAATTGTGTGGAGTCCAGGGTCTGTTTGTGTGTTTCCACAGGAAGAACAGCAGCCGATTTGGATTCCGGAGAGATTAACTAAAGTCCTGACCAAGTGATAGTCTGGAGTCGAGGGTCTGTTTGTGTGTTTCCACAGGAAGAACAGCACCGATTTGGATTCCAGAGAGATTAACTAAACTGATTTGTATAGACCAAAAAGAAGATGATTTGGTTCAAATCCATAACAGCTGGTATCCAAAACTCCAGTCTGGCTATCCTTACATCTGCGACAGAACCAGGATGCTTTTTTCAATATCAATTTTATTATTGCCCTTTCCCACAACATGAAGTTCTATTTTGTGTTTTTGAGCTAATGCAGACCTAGGTTACTGTTTTGCTGATCATTTCTATTTTTTGACTATAATTTTTTAAACATTCCAATGGTGATTTCACCTGTAAAAAGTTATAAGGCCTTTACTATTATGTAATGTGTTGTATGTATTATATTATGTTTGCACACTTGTGTTTTGTGTCATATGTTTGAATGTACATATGTCCATACATCATATATGATGTGCGCTCATGAAAAAATGGATCCAAATATTTTTTTTTATTCACGTGTTTTAAATGTTTTAATTTAAATTGGGTAAACATCTGTTGAGGACTGTTTTAATATGTGAACAAAAAAGGACGTTAACAGAACTGTATGTTTACTTTCATCTTTCCTTTTCATTATATTGAATAATTCTCTTCAAGATAATGTAAATTGTTAAGAAAATGGTTTTTTTAGTACCTTTTAGAATGATACATAATTTTTTAGCCATTATTGCCAGAATTCCTATCTTTATCCCAGTGTCGGTGAAGACAAAGATAAAACCAATCTACAGATTGTGCAATAGCCATCACTGAACTGTTTGCAGAACTTGCCTGGACTATGTATCACTTGTGTGCATTTTGAACTATCTGTTGGTGCAGCGACTTGTGGTAGTGATGGGGTATTTATGCTTATGCTGTCATTGGTGGTACAATTTTTCCAAAAGGAGCCATCAACTGGCTTGGTGTATCTTCCTTTTTCACACTTTATAGAGGTCAGGAACCTTACAGAGGAAGGCGAAAGACTTCATCCGCAATGACTGCTCTTTTGGCCATTTTGGTTTTGGATGCACACATGGGATCTTTCTTTAGATCCATCAGGTGCTGAGAATATTATCAACAGCCTCACACAGGGCTAAGACACTGATTCAGACACATCCCTTTCCAAAGCAATTAAGCAAAGAGCCACAGGTGATGCCCATTCATTTCCATTTGAAAACTGTTTTCTTCAGGTTTCACAAAGGGGTGTCCTGAGGCAAAGAACATCCTGACATTCAGGAAAACAGAACAACAGTTAAGGAAAAGGCCCAAAGTAGGATTTCTCCACTGAGACTTTACATTTCAAACTGATATCTGAGTTTTCTGTGATGTTTGCCATTCCCTTCAGCTATCCATTACATGGCCATGTCACAGAGCTTGGAGGTGGTACATATCTTGGACACAAAACCATGAGCCTCTTCTGGAGAGTGGCCAGAATTCAGGAAGAAAACGGCAACTTAGGAAATTAGCAGGTGTTGCCCATTGATAAGGCAAGCCACAGTCCATTCATAAATTGTGCAGGATGAATGCTGGGAAGCTTTCTACTAGACAGGATACATCCATGGAATCATTCTCTTTTCTAAAGTCTACAACCACGGACACATTGGGATACACAGACATAGAAACACTCACCTTGTGAAATGACTTATTAAAAACAGTTCACTCCAAACCAAACAAACCACCTTTCCTACATATTCTCAGAACATGAGACAAACCAAAAACCCACACCCACACCCACAAAGGCACCTCCTTCCCCAAAATGGGTCTGTGACTATCCGAAGTGTTCTCTGACTGGTGGACCACACTGTGTTCCCCTGAAATGGCCTGTCCTGTATAAGATTAGGTCTCCTTGGCCAACTCTGTGAAGTTGTCAGTAGCCAGAGGTGAGCTCCTACCTACTTGCTCAGGAAAGGCCCCTCTTCAGAGCTCTCCTGGTATTTGGCCTTTCTCACATCAGTAGGAATCAAGAAAGAATTACTCTGTCTTTGGAAAATCCAAACAATTGAGAACACTGGGACTGGGACTGGGACTGGCTCTGGGTTCCTGGCTTCCTAGATACCAAGTTCAGAGAGTTCCATCACCAAGGAATTGACTTTAGTCACTTCCTTTAGGAACTGAATGAGTTCACCGCCTTGGCAACCACTTTGACCTAACATTTTATTCCAAAAGTCCCATGAGATGGAGGCTGGCTCTGCTTCCTCTGACACTTTCACAAGTTTGAATGGTATGTCAACCATAGGCACCCAGGGACAGCTCTCCACACAGGCCTGGTTTGGTCCATCTTCTCTACATTAAGAAAAGAGAGGCTGATTCAGACATATCCCTTCATCCTGACCAGGTTGTTTGCCATGTAAGATGACGTTTGCTCTCTCAGGTCTTTCACAGCTGCCAACAACTTATCCAGGGATCATTTCTGTATGGACATTCGAGGTTCTCAACTGGTGGAAGATCACCTACATTCCTGTATTGAAATACCAACTCCATCCCTGCTCTTCTAAAAAGTTAGATTGAGGGAGCAGTGTATGATTAGGGTTAATAACAGGTTCTATTTTGGTTAGGAATCATTCTGAGGGTTGAATAATGGTATTGGGAACCTGCGATATTTACAAGAATATATAGGGGATATATAAGTATGAAAACAGAAATCTTGGTAAGATTTGAAGCCCAGAAGGGCATTGGGCACTTGATTTACGTTCTGAACAGATGTCTCAGAAAAATCGATATACAATGGCATAGAACCATGTACCATGGATGATTGAATGTAGAAGAGAACATGCAGTCAAAAAGGAATAGTCGGTAGGATCAGGAGATAGTCATTAGTTTTAGGAAGAAGAGTGAGTATAGGATTTGGAACAAAATTCTTTAGCAATAGGGTTTCGGTTAGAGAGTAAATGTAAATGTCAGCATATGTGAAGTGTCAGTCACGATGATGAACTGGGCAAAATATGTAGGAAAGCTGATATCAATAAAGACTTTAGGAAATCAGGCAAAGTATAAAGTGAGTCACAAGATTAGACATTTTTAACAGGGTTGAGTTTGAATATATAATCTTAGGAAGAAAAAAATATGTAGTCACCAGTAGAATTGAAATTGAGAGCATTAGGAAACCTGGACATCGATGTTTTCAGTAATCCATGTTCACTTTCCATTTAGACTTTGGTACATCATAAGTGTCATCTTTGTGTTTAGTCTCCAGAATATTACTGTGATAAAATGTATATGTAGATCAGGTGACACGAGTATTTCTTCCACCATTTCTGGGAGCAACATTTTGAAGACGTATGAATTAGAATTGGGGGGAAAAAATAGGTGTATTCTGTTTCTATGAATATAGAGATAATGCATGAAGAGACCATATGGTGAATAAATAATATAACTGGTGCCACATTAAATAATGGATTGAATTGATATCTGAAAATATATAAGAATTCTTATATTGATATAAAATCATTCATTACAACCAGTTATACATCTAATGGTAATAATAGGGTTATGTTTTTTATGAACAGTGTGTGAGTTTTGCTTCAAAAGTGATTATGGAAATCGAAAATAATGTGTTTGGAAAGAAGTCTCATAAAAAGTCCAGTCAAGAAACATGGAGAAATACATGTGTTCTGAAACAGGAAGTGATTGAAAGTGAAACAAATGCCTATTAATTTACTAACAAGTGTGTGAAATATATATCCCATGATGTGAATAAACTGAAGAAATAGTAATGTACCAGTGATGAATATAAATGAACGTCAAAATACACATCATGTCCCATAGGAATCTACTTGCATTGATTTTAAGATGGGTAAGTTACTGTAGAAATATTAGGATTTGTGTGCACCATTCACTGAATTTAGTTTTCAGTACTAGGAAACAAATGTGTAGGGGTGAGAATAATCTTGTGAAAAGTTGATTAGAAATCCACATAGATGAACATGAATGAATTTAGGCAGTGCATAATAAGATGCAAATATTTCATATTTTGAAAATTTTGGAGAATATATATACACAAAACCCACATAGAGAAATTAAATAGTAGAAATATATATGACAATCAAAATTCATTGTGAAATATATATGCTCCACAGATCCAAAAATATTCATTTTACTGAACATAGATTTATATATAATGTTGTTCAACCAGAAAGCTCACCCATAAGTTGAATTTTCAGTTCCAACAGTGTTTATGAGGAGTGATCTATTCTCACAATTTGTATCTTCCAAGTTAGATACCTCACAAAAATGTACATGTGATACCAGTTAGGATTCTATATGTGCTTATAAAAATACATGTGCTGAATAGGCTACAGAGAAAGGGAGACAGGAATTCACATATTTGTTAACTTTAAAATCACATGGAGAACTATTTCAACAAAAAGTTGACTACATTTATAACTCCTGACCTATATAATGCAAAAAGCAGGTCCAAAAATACACCAGGCCTCCTCTGAACTGCTTGTATTTCTATTCTGTTTGGGTTATTTTTCTCCATCATATTAGGATTAGTAGTGAGAGTCTAGTAGTGTATAGGTTAGTGTCAGGGATTCAGTATTTCGAATGGAAATTTGGAAAATGAATCCAAAGTGTATGCAAATATGTGCTACACAAAAATCTTCCCACTTTCCTCCAGAACAATGCCTTGACAATACCTTCGCCCCAAGTAAGACACAATTAGAGGAAAAGAGTTAGAAAATCTGTGAATACGTAAGTGGAATGGAAAATTCTCATGAGTTTACAACCTTGTAGGTGGTAGAGGAGTTTCCAAAAGTAAGGGATAGTGTAAACACTCCACAAACGTGGAGCTCTGCTGGCCTAAAGACTTCTTGAGAAACTGCTTCTGTGGTTGGGCACTTGAAATATATTTTGTTGTACGGAGCTTTAGCTTCCTTTCTAGTGAGTCCATCAAAGATGGGTCTGCATCTATGTGTCACCTAGAGGACATGGTTTCTGAATTTCAAATGAATATGAGGCAAGAGTGCTGAATTCTCTCTTTGGAGTTCAATTGTGGCAACAGGGGGCTAAGTGGTCTCCACTCTGTGGACTGTGAAGCCATTTGGAATTCCTCCAATGTTTGTGGTGTTTATTGCTGCTGCACTGAATGTTTGGTATGTGCTTCACGAAATACAAGGAATCAACAAGGACACAGTGCTGTAGGGAGGTCTGTCATGTGTGGTGGGACAGAGTCTGCAGAAGAAAGCACCCACCAGGCTTCAATCTCACATAGCTTGCCCCCTTGAGCATAGCAACCGGATTCTGAATATTGCCCTGAAACCTCTGCATATAACAAGATGCCTTTACATATAAGGGTCTGCTGGCTGCACCATGTCAGTCACAAGCCATTTGGAATCCAATGGCAGATCCCCATGGCCCCACCAGAGATGTTTTATCACACACATGCACACCACTGCTCTAGGCCCACTAGTCAGCAGGCTCCAACTTTCTGGCATCTCTGTTCTACACCATATCATGAAACCCAGTCTATCAAGGCACTGTCTGGTACACTCATGATCAGCAACAGGACATCCAAATGTTCTCCAGTGCCACCTGTTCATGGGAATTTCAAAAATTTCATGGTATTTATCTAGCCATTTTTCAAGGATGTAGTTGGAGGCACTGTGGGTTTCAATTCATTCTGGAACCATTAAATGTGAGAAAGTTCATTTCAAAGAAAGCTCTGGAGAGGTATCACAGGCAAGGCTTCCCAATGAGTGGCCAAAATGTCACATGAAGGCAGGGGCTTTGAGGTCTACAAGGTGAGGTCCATGTGTGTTTTGCCTCTCAAGTACAGATGCCAAGTTTTTCAGAATTAAATCATGTGATATCCTGGCTGATATTCCCAGTGCTCTGTGGAAAGCCACTCTGGCCCTAGAAAAGTTTGCAAGGGCAACTCTTATGTGTGGCCTCCTAAGATCAAACACAATTCATGGCAATACTTCTCTGAGTTCAGTTCCAGAGTTCAGTCTCTAAGAGGAATCACACCAGAGTTCAAGACCAGGTGGACCAAATCATCACTTCTAACTGCCACACAAATGACCACAATTAAAACCAAAACACTCCCACGTATCCCTCATCTTCGTCCATATAGGCACTCATCATAAACTCTGGCTGGTGTTTTCCATGAGTTGTGCATCTCAGGAAAGTGTCGAAAATAAGCTCCCTTGCCACTCATTTGCCTAAAGTCAGGGTGGCCTTGACACCCTTCGTGTGAACCAGGAGTGATCAAATTGGCCTGCCATTAATACTGATCTGCTTCTCCAATTTGAGGCCTACTGACGGTCAGGTATAGATTCTTCATGTAACGTGGAGTCATGAGAAAACCCAAGCACTTCTGCTGGGCTTTTAAGAACTCATTTGACCCAAAGGATCCCTATTGTCATTTGATGGAATTCAGGAACCTAACAGAGGAAGGCAAGAGACTTCACCCACAATGACTGCACTTTTTGCCATTTTGGTTTTGGATGCATACATGGGATCTTTATTTAGATCAATCAGGTGCTGAGAATCTAAGCCACAGCCTCACAAAGGGCCAAGAGGCTGATTCAGACACATCTCTTTCCAAAGCAATTAAGCAAAGAGCCACAGGTGATGCTCATTCATTTCCATTTAAAAACATTTTTATTCAGACTTCAGAAAGGGGTGGCCTGAGGCAAAGACCTTCCTAACATTCAGGGCAACAGAACAATAGGTAAGCAAATGGCCCAAAGCAGGGTTTCTCCACTGAGACTTTCCTGGTCACACTGATATCTAAGTTTTCTGAGATGCTCGCTGTTCTCTTCAGCTATCCAGTACATGGCCATGTGACAGATTATTTAGGTGGTACATATCTTGAACAAAATACCATGAGCCTATTCTTTAGTGGGGCCAGAATTCAGGAAGAAAACAGAAACTTAGGAGGATAGCACGTGTTGCACATCAATAAGCCTGCCACACTCTTTTCATAAATTAGGCAGGATGAATGCTGGAAAGCTGCCTACTAGACAGGAAACATCCATTGATGCATTCTCTTTTTTAATGTCTACATCCACAGACACAGTGTGATACACAGACATAGAAACACTCACCTTGTCAAACGACATTCTATAAACAGTCCAGTCCAAACCAAACAAACCGCTTTTTCTACCTGTTCTCAGAACATGAGACAAAACCACAAACTCACACGCACACCCACAAAGGCACCTCATTCCCCCAAGTAGGTCTGTGACTATATGGAATGTCCTCTGACGGTGGGCCATACTATCTTTCTCTGAAATTGCCTGTCCTGTCTCAGATCTGGTCCTTTGGCCAACTCTCTGAGGTTGTCAGTAGTCAGTGGTGAGCGACTACCTGCTTTTTAAGCACAGGACCATCTTCAGAGCTTTCCGGGCATTTGCCCATCCTCAAATCAGTAGATACCAAGAATGACTGACCCTGTCCTTGGTAAATCCAAACAAGTGAGCCCACTGGGAGTGGGACTGGGAATGGCTCAGGGTGCCTGCTTCCTGGATCCCAAGTTCAGACAGTTCCATCACCAAGAAAGTTAGGTAGGTCAATTCCTTCAGGAACTGAATGAGGTCACTGCATTGACAAACACTTTGTCCTAACAGTTGCTTCCAAGAGTCCCATGAGATAGAGGCTGCCCCTAGTTCCTGTGACACTTTCACAAGTTAGAATTGCATATCAACCATAGGCACCCGGGAATAGCTCTCCACACATGTCTCATTTGGTCCATCTTCTCTACATTAAGAATAGAGAGGCAGATTCAGACACATCCCTTCATCCTGACCAGGGTTTTTGCCATGGAAGATGATTTTGCTCTCTTAGGTCCTTCATTGCTGCCTACATCTTATCCAGGGATAATTTTTGCATGAACCTTTGAGGTTCTCAGCAGGTGGAAGATCCCCTATATTCCTGTATTGTAAGACCAACTCTGTCCCTGCTCTTTTATAAAGTTATATTGAGGGAACAGTGTATGATTAGGGTTAATAACAGGTTTGATTTGGGTTAGGTATCATTCTGCGAGATGAATAATGGTATTGGGAACCTGCGATATTTACAACAATATACAGGTGAAATAAGTTTGAAAACAGAAATCTAGGTAAGATTTGAAGCCCATTAAGGCATTACGCCCTTGAGTTGGTTACATAGATTTGAATTAGATTCTGCACAGACATCTCAGATAAATCGAGATACAATGGCATAGAACCTTGTACTTTGGATGATTGAATGTCGAAGAGAACATCCAGTCAAAAAGGGATAGTCGGTAGGATTAGGAAGATAGTTGGTAGGTTTAGAAAGAAGAGTGAGTATAGAAGTGGGACCGAAAGTTCTTTAGAATTAGAGTTTTGGGTAGAGGGTGAATGTAAATGTCAGCATATGTGAAGAGTCAGTCAAAATAATGAACTGGAATAAAATGTAGATAAGAAGATATCAATAGAGACATATGTAAATCAGGCAAAGTATAAAGTGAGTGATAGGATTAGAAATTTTGAACAGGATTGAGGTTGAATATATAGTCTTAGGAAGAAACAAATATGTAGTCACCAATAGGATTGACATTTGAGAGCATTAGGCAACCTGGACATGGATGTTTTTAGTAATCCATGCTCACTCTCCATTTAGGCCTTGGTAAAATCATAAGTGTGACCCCTGCTTTTTGTGTCCAGAATATTACTGTGAAAAAATGCATATGTAGATCAGGTGACATGAGTATTTCTACCACCAATTCTGGGAGCAACATTTTGAAGATGAATAAATTAGTATTGCGGTTACAAATAGATGTACCCTGTGTCTATGAAAATAGAGATAATGCATGGATAGACCATACTGTGAATTAATAATATAACTGGTTCCAACTTTAAATAATGGATTGATTTGATATCTGAAAATATACAGGAAATCTTATATTGATATACAATCATTCATTCCAACCAATTATTCATCTAATGGTAATATTAGGGTTATGGTTTATCATGAAGAGTGTGTGAGTTTTGTTTCAAAATGATTATGGAATTCGAAAATAATGTGTTTGAAAAGAAGTCTCATGAAAAGACCAGTCAAGAAACCTGGAGAAATACATGTGTTGTGAAGCAGGAAATGATTTGAAGTGAATCAAATGCCTACAATTTTGTGAACCTGTGTATGAAATATGTATTTTATGATGTTCATAAACTGAAGAAGTAGCAATTTACTAGTGTTGAATAAAATGAACTTCAAAATACACATCATGTCCCATAGGAATCTACTTGCATTGAATTAAACTGCGTCAGTTACTGTAGAAATATTAGGATTGTATGCACCATTCATTGAAGTTAGTTTTCAGTACTAGGAAACACATATGTATTTCAGGTGGATGAATATTTCTCATAATGATCTTGTGAAAAGTTGATTATAAATCCACATACATGAACATGAATGAATTTAGGTAGTGTATATAAGACACACATATTTCATATTTTGAAAAATTTAGAGAGTGTGTGTATATAGATAGATAGATAGATAGATAGATAGATAGATAGATATACACACACACAAAACACACAGAGAGGCAATTAAAAGTAGCAATATATATGCCAATTGAAATTCATCATGAAACATATATCAACCAGATTAAAAAATATTTATTTTACTGAACATGGATTTATGTATAATGTTGTTCTACTAGGAGGCTCACCCATTATTTGAATTTTCAGTTCCAACAGCGTTTAGGAGGAGTGTTCTCTTCTCACAATTTGTATCTGCCATATCAGCACACCTCAAAAGAAAATATGTGTGATACCAGGTAGGATTCTATATGTGCATATAAAAATACATGTGCTCAATAGGCTACAGAGAAAGAGAGACAGGTATTCACATATTTGTTAACTTTAAAAACACATGGAGATCTATTTCAATTAAAAATTAACTAGATTTATTACACCTACCCTATATCATGCAAAAGGCAAGTCCAACTATACACCATACCTCCTCTGAACTGCTTGTATTTCTATTCTGTTTGGGTTATTTTTCTCCATCATATTAGGATTAGTAGTCATTGTCTAGTAGGGTATGGTTTAGTGTCAGGTGTCTCGGCCGGCAGGACACATCAAAGTGTGCGTCAAACCTCGTTGGGGAGGAATGAAGGGACAAGAGAAATGAGAGATGACAGCAAGACAGTAGTTCTGATCATGCTGCAAACTTTTACAGTTTTCACAGGGTATTTATATGCTGCAGATAGGAAATCTCTCTTATGATCAGTTGCTGGATGTCTTCACAGGGTGAGATAACTTCAGGATATTTCAGAAAGACAGATGGCCGCAGGATGTCTCAGGGAGATAGATGGCTGTCGGATGTCTCCTAGGCAGGATGTCTCCCAGAGGGCTGTTTCTTTTAAGTGTCAGGCTATTCTTTGAGGAGAACTTCCTTCTAGCCCCTCACCTTCCCCCCTTTCTTATATAAAATATTTGACCATACCTTACCGGCCAATGTTTTAGGGGGTGATAGAGGCTTTGTTTCTCAAGGAGGCCTTAGAATATCTCCTGATCTGAGAGAGCATGTTTACTAGAAGATTTCTTGGTGGCCATGGCATGTTTTCGAGGAGACGGCTTTGAGGGGGATGCATGCCAACCGCCATGCACCAGAGCGTGTCACTCAGAGGTCTTGTGTTTGGGTATCCGTGGATCCATCCTCCCACAGTCTTTCCTGCACCCTCCATTATTATGGCCTAAGGTCCTCACTTCATGGGTGCATCCTCCCCCAAGTGAAGGGGCACTTTGAGGACGAACCCTTATGGCAATGGCAGAAGATTGTTAGTCAGAGCTATTTCTTATAGTTTTATTTAAGAAAGAGAGATCTGTGGGGATGTAAACTAAAGAAATAAGCCTGTGAGAAGGGTAGAACATCCTTTTAAATGTTAGCAGCAAGGTCTTCCATCTCCAGACGATGATAGTGCACCTGTATGGGCTTAGAGGCCAAAATATTAATCTGTTCTTTAATAAATTGTACCAGCCTGTTTATAATTCAGGGTCCTATAGACACTATTTAAAGTAAACCCAACAAAGGGCCTATTAGGGGAAGAAGGTAGGGTAGAAATCCACTAAGCCCAGTCCAGAGTGGATTTTCAAATAGTTCCCTTCGTCTCTCTTTTACATCTTCTTGAACCTGCTTAATTTTAGTGCATACTATGCCTGATTAATTGGCATAAATGCAGCATCGTTCCCCTAAGGCCAAGCGAATACTTCCCTGGTTAGCTGTCAGCAAATCAAAGCCTCGTGTGTTTTGAAGGAACACTTCTGCTAGGGAGTCTATTTGGTCCTTCAAATCTTTAATGGTTCCTGATAGAGTTTGTACATCATTTATAAAGTTGTTGAGACAGGCGACGGTAAGAGTGGATAGCCGTGCCTAAACCAGTGTACCTGTGCCCACAGCAGCTGTTATTCCAAGGCTCGCAATGAGTGGTAAGGCATGTATTGCCCACCTGTGTCTTATGACTAAGATGTCTAGGCTAGGGATGGGTAGACGTTCGTCTCATGGGACAATAGTTATATCAGGGAGGAATAAGGTAAGAACACAGCCACTGATCCAATTCACTGGAAGCCTGGGGAAGGCCGAGTTTTCTCCACACATAAAAACTGTGCCATTGGGTAACAAAGAGATGGGTTGGGTGAGGAATAATTTGGTACTTTTGAGCAATTTCCAAAGGAAGTAACTCCAACATCAATATCATAGGTATTATTCTGCATCGTGCCTAAAAGACATAATTTAAATATGCCTATAGGCTGTAATTATAAAAAAATCCGGGTTGGCATGTATTATCATTGTCTATGATAGAATTAATAGGAACTGCCATAGGCATGATTGTCCCTGTTGTCATGCAGAGCCAGCAATCACCAGCAATGGTGGGGTTGGAATTATTAAGCAAGGAGAAGGTAGTTTCCAAAATTTATAATGTATTGGTATCTAAACCTCGGAGCTGGGATTTAGGCTACATTAAGTGATGATATGTGAGCTCAGGAATTTGGGGTTTCAAAAGTTTGATTATCTGAGGATGCTTGACAGCATCAGTGGGTCCTCCACGATAAGAGACCCCTGTAGGGGCCTTAATGGGCCAGCAGGAGGGTTTACCAACACTGCCTTGCCACCCAGGTGACTGTAGCTTGGTGTATTTGCCATCTCCTCCCCGGTCAAAGAGAAAGGGGGTATAATGAATAGTGGTCCCCCCTTCTGCATGAGGTTTAGTTAGGGAGGCTTCAAAAAATTTTTCTCCTTGCTTGTTAACACAAATTAAGAGCGACACATAACAAGAGCAATACATCGCCTGTGTATTCGTACAGGTTGCAGAACAATTTTGGAGAGCTTTACTTGTACTAGGGGGAATAATCTTTGGCTTATTAACACATACACATTTAGGCTGATGAACTACTCTGAGTTTATGGTCAACCTCGGCCAGGAGGTAAACCACTTTAGTCATGCAGTCAGCAATCTGGGTCCAACTAGTGCGAGCCTGAGTTCAAGATCCTCACTTGCACTCGCAGGGGGGCCCAAAGAGGTACTCCATGATGTTGGAAGGTGGAGGGCCAAGGCCTCCGTGTACAACCCTGTTCAGCAGAAGTGCCTTAAGCAGAATCCAAACACAGATTGTTGGCTGCATCTGAAAAAGAGGAAAATTTGTCCTCAGGGGGAGCACCTCCGTCCCTAGGTTGAGGTAAGTCATTAACCTGTTTAACCAGGTGTTCTGGTAACCATCTTGGGGCTGCTTGCTCTTGGTCCAAAACACAAGCTGAGCCTCGTCCACAGATGAAAAGAGGATCTGGGCCTTTCCATTTATTTGTAAGGGGATTGCGCCACATAACAGGTGGGCGAACAGAATTGGACGAGGGATGCCAATGTCTGTCTGTGGCTGAATGGCCTTCACTGTCGAGAGTAAGAAAAATAAGGGCAAATAATTCATGGTTAAGGCGATGCCTGGGAGTGGTAAATATAAAGGCGGAAGCCTTAAAGAGGGTTAGCCAAGTCTTTAAGGTAAGGTGGGCACGTTCCACAATGCCTCGGCCCTGAGGTTTGTATGGAATTCCAGTAGTATGACAAATTTGCAAGGTAGCACAAAATTGTTTAAACTTGGCACTGGTATATGCAGAACAATTATCTGTTTTAATATGTATTGGTTTACCCATTACGGAAAAGGCTGAAACAAGATGAGAAAGGACATCTTTGGTACCCTCTCCAGAATTTGGTCATGCAAAAATAAAGCCACTGAAGGTATCTATAGAAACGTGTATATATTTGGTTTTTCCAAATTCAGGAAAATGAGTAACATCCATTTGCCAAAACTGATTGAGCTGTAATCCTCTGGGGTTAACTCCCAACTGTTGAATGGGGAGGGAGACAGCGCAACCAGGGTATGTTTTTACTATCTCTCGTGCCTGTTGCCTGGTAATTTTACAAAGTAATCGAAGGCTCTGGGAATTTAGATGGTGAAAATTGTGTAACTCCGTGGCCTTTTGAATGGAGCCAACAAAAATTGGAAAGATGGAACGAGTTGCTGCATCAGCTTGGGGATTACCTTGTGTTAGAGGGCCGGGAAGATCAGAGTGTGCCCTGATTTGTCCTAAGAAAAATGGGTGTTGTCTGGCCTGAATTAGTTGCTGAAGCTGGTGAAACAGAAAGGCCACATTGGAAGAAGCCTTAATAGTGAGTGAAATCTCCAGCAGGAGCACAGAATGAGCAATGCAGGCACTTTCTGCATAAATATTAACAGAATTATCAAAAAATGTTATAAAAACTTGTGTTATGGCAAACAATCCAAAAACTGTGCTGACTGATAGACACTATCAAAGGTGGTAGGCTGGTTATTGATAACAAAGACCGCATGGCCATTATTGGAACCATCTGTAAAGACAGTAAGGACTTGAGGAATGGGAGCCTTTTGAGTAATTTTGGGAAAAATAAATGGATGTAACTGGACAAAATGTAAAAGGGGGTCATTGGGGAGGTGGTTATCAATTGTTCCCAAAAGCCTGATAGGGCAATACCTGATTCATCCACTGTCTGTAGTAAACATTGGGTTTGGTCCTTAGTATATTTAATTAAAATATTATCAGGGTCTTTGCCAAAATGTTGTCGAGAAAGCAAATGACCTTTAATAATAGTAGAAACTACCTGAGCAAGATAAACAGTAATATCCTTGGAGTATGTGGTGGGTAAATGGACCCAAAGCAAGGGGCGGCCTTTAATTTTGAAATGTGTATTTTGCTGCTGAAATACTCCTGTGGGTGTATGAGGAGTGTGTAAAATAACCAGAATCAGAGGAAGGTTGTAAGAAATTTGTGTAACAAACTGTTGGGCAATGGCTTCTGTAACTTGGTTTAATGCCTGTCATGCCTCGGGAGTAAGCTTTTGAGAGGAGGAGGGGTGGGAATCACCTCTCAAAATATCATTAAGGGGCAAAAGTACACAAGTGGGCAATTTTAAATATGTTCTTATCCATTGAATATCCCCAGGTAATTTTTGAAAATTATTAAGGGTGTGAAGATGGTCCACACGTAGTTGTATTTTAAGAATTTGGATCTGATTATCTTGAAGTTTAAGGCCCAAATAGGTATCAGAGTCCTGTGTTTGAAACTTATCAGGAGCTATCTGTAGTCCTAAGGTAGTGAGGGTTTTGTAAAGGTCCAAGTAACAATTATTAAGGTCATGGGTGTTAGGTGCAGCAATTAACAAATCATCCTTTTAATGTAAAATATAAATTTGTGGCCATCGCTCTCTCACAGGGTCTACTGCTTGAGCAACGTAATTTTGGCAAAGACTAGGGCTGTTGGCCATACCGTGGGGAAGAACCTTTCATTGAAATCTCTGCATTGGGCCCTGAAAATTAATGCGAGGGAGACTAAAGGCAAAATAGGGTCTATCCTCAGGATCTAAAGGAATGGTAATACAGCAAACTTTTAAGTCAATAACCATTTTACAATTGTTTTTGGGAATTGCCACTGGTGTGAGAATACCTGACTGTAGTGCTCCCATCGGGAGCATAACTTTATTAATGGCACACAAATCTTGTAAAAGGCGCCACTTGCCTGATTTTTTATTGATAACAAAAATTGGAGTATTCGATGGTGAGGTTGAGGGCTCTACATGGCCGGCTGCCAGCTGTTTCTGCACTAACATGGAGGCAGCCTCCAATTTTTTCTTAGGTAAGGGGCCACTGATCCACCCACACAGGAGTTTGAGTCTTCCAAATAATTTTATCTGCATGAGGTACAGGAGGGTCAGGGACCAACACTAAAAATCCGAATACCCAAGGCCATATGTATTTGTGTTTTGTATGGGTTGTAGAGGCTCAACCAGTTTTCGTCTCAGTCTCCCCAGGCCTGTACCAGGGACAAAATTCATACTAAGCATTTGATGAGTCACCATCGAATTGGGACTGGGAAGAATAACTTCCATTTGACTCAAAATATCTCGGCCCCATTGGTTAATAGGTTAGGTCAGGAACATCGAAAAAAGTGACAGTTGACTTATTACCCTCTTTATCAGTCCAGCTAATAGACCTAGAGCTGACTGGAGGATTTTTTGATTGTCCTATCTCTTTAAGGTCACTCAAGGGTGGGGTGAGGGGCCAACCAGATGGCCAGTATTTTTTAGACATAATTGTGGCATCAGCTCCAATATCTAGAATTCCTTGGAATTCCTTTCCTTCAATAAGTAAGGTAAGGGGGTGTATTGTGAGAAATTGGCTGAACCCAATACACATCAGAGGAGCCCAAGGAGGCAGTCCCCCGCGGTAGGTTTGGGTGGTGGAAGTGCCTCCTGAATCCAAGGAAAGGAGTATTAATTGTGCAAGTCTTGTTCCTGCGGGGATGGCCACAACTCCATTAATAGCTGTGGCCAGTATTTTTATTTCTCCAGTGAAATCATTATCAATAATGCCAGGGAAGACCTGAACACCTTATAAGGTAGTAGAGGGTCTTCCAAGAATAAGGGCAGACGTATGAGATGGAGGGGGACCCCTAATTCTAGTGGGTATTAACTGGGTCCCTTGCAATGTGTCTAATATTTTCTCAGTGGTGGCACAGAGGTCCAATCCTGCGCCGCCTGGTGTGGCTCGTTGGAACGAGGCAATTGTGGAGAAGGATTTTGAAGTAGGTTGGTAGTTTGGGAGGGAACAAACCTTATTGCCCCTGGGTTTGTCTTGGGAAAGTCGGGGCCAGGGGTTGGCCCTGCAGTGATTTTCCAAGAAGCAGGAAGAAATAGGCTGTCCGAGGGCATTTGTTTTATATCTCCACTCACTGGCCCAGTGATGACCTTTGCCACATCTAGGGCAAAGAGTAGCTGGGGGCGGTTTAGCCCCAGTTTGAGGAGACACTATTCCTAGGCTTTGTTTGCCTGTCAGACACTAGTGTGTAAAATGGCCAGGTTGTTTTCAAGTAAAGCAAGTAGGTGAGCCAGGATTGTGAAAGGCCTTGGTAAAGGTGGCACCAAAGGCGAGACCCATGGCATGGGCTGCACCCACCCCTGCACAGAGTCTAATAAAGTCAGAAAGTTTCCTTTTATCCTTATGTGGTCGAAGAACACCCTGACATGCTGGCTTGGCGTTTTCAAAGGCAAGATGTTTTACAAAGGTGCTTTCGCTTTCGCTTGGTCCAAGCAAGCATTCTGCGGCTAGGTTAAGCCGGGAAACAAAGTCGCTATAAGGCTCGTGAGGCCCTTGTCGTATTTTTGCCAAGGAAGTGGTAGCTGAGGCCTTTTGAGGGACGCGTCTCCAAGCATGTAAGCCAGCCGTCTGAATCTGCGCCAAAAGTCCAGCAGGGAAACATGCCTGTTTATTTTTAGTGTCAAAAGGCGCATTGACCACTAACTTAACAGAAGTCCAGGATTTAGAGGAGGCCTTTGTTAAATTTTTTTGAGCAGTTTCCCAACAGTGCTCTTTGAAATTGCGTTCCATAACAGAAAGTCTCCAGCACTGAGGTATCTTGGGTTTGAAATTTCCAATCATTGGTAGTAAGCCATTGTGCACTGTGGATTTCTAATAAAGCCACTCTGTAGGGCGCAGTGAGGCCAGAGTGAGCACAAGCCTTTTTAATTTTTTCAAGAAAATGCAGCCTTAATTTTTTGTACACACTCTGGGTTCCTTCCTGCCTGGGGGTTAACTCCTCATCCTCCGAGTCCTGATCTCCTTGATCCATTTCCCCCGCTTTCTCCTCTTGATCATCATGTAAGTGTTTGACCTCAGACTGGGCAGGCATATCTATCTGACTGCGGGTTACTGGGAATGTGAGAACAGGCTGATGGAGCAGGTTAGCCTTTTTATTAGACCGCCGATGGGCAGCTTGCCTTGACTCCATGTCTAAGGCTAATGAGCAGAGCTCAGAGTCAAGGGATGTTAATTCTTTTAAAAGTTGGATCTGTTCCCGTCTATGCTGGAGAGACTGTCGCAAGGGAGCCAGGTTAGGCGAGGGAAGTGGAGAAAAAATACCTGGGGGGCGATGTTGGCCCCTGAAGGGCTGGAGCACAAAAGGCATGAGGGATATAGGAGGGAGGTGGATGGGTAAGTTCTATAGGCTCTGGAAGGGACCTGAGAGGTGGTCGGTCTTCTGAATGGTAGTGAGCTTCTTTCTTCTCCAAGGTAGCCTCCACCCCAGGGGTCAATGTGTCTCTGGGATTTAAAACTGGATAAAGGTAGTTGGTAACCATTGGAGCCTTATTCACTAGGGTGGTATTTTGAGGTGGACCAGGAAGGTTCCCAGGGTCCTGGGGAGACTGAGAAGGGTCTATATCTGTACTAACTGATGGGCATGCAGAGGGGGGACGAGAGGTCATTTGCATAGTTTCTTCCCCAATCCTGACAAATTTTAAGGTACCATTGTCAAAGGGTGAACTTTTAAGAATTTCATTAATTAAGTTCCAGTAAGAAAAGGTGGGAACAGGCACCTTTTCTGTGCCAAAGTATTCATAATAATCTTTTAAACGGTCTCCTACTCTAAGTCATGGTTTACCATCAATGGTTCCTTCAAGAGAAAACCATGGACACAATTCCCCTATGTATGAACAGAAAAATTTTAAGTCCTTTTTCTTAACACGTGCCCCCCATGTCTTGAAGGACTCCTTCAGGGCTGACAAAAACAAATCATGTGACGAAACTGCTTGTCCCATGGTGGGTCACTCACTGTGCATCATCCCCACACTCCTACTGGATATGTCTCTCGGTGGTGTCTGCTGAGGCAATCGCGAGCTCCGCTTGACCAAGTCTTCCAGGAGGACGGGGTTCCCCCTCAGTCAAAGGCTTGAGACCCAGTCGGTGGGCGCCAGATGTTCTGGCCGGCAGGACACATCAACGTGGGCAGCGAACATAGATGGGGAGGAATGAAGGGACAAAAGACACTAGAGATAACAGCATGACTGTAGTTCTGATCAAGCTGTAAACTTTTATTGTTCACACAGGGGATTTATATGCTGGAGATGGGAAAGCTCTCTTATCAGTAGTTCCTGGATGTCTTCACAAGGTGAGATAACGTCAGGATGTTTCAGGAAGACAGATGGCCGCAGGAAGTCTTCGAGATACAGATGGCTACAGGATGTCTCCCAGGCAGGATGTCTGCCAGGGGGCTGTTTCTTGTAAGTGTCAGGATATTCTATGAAGGAGAATTCCTTCTACCTATGAAAGACAGGGATTCAGTATTTCGAAAGGAAAATTGGAAAATGAATCCAATGTGTATGCAAATATGTGCTACACAAAAGTCTTCCCACTCTCATTCAGAACAATGCCTTGACATTACCTTCACCCCATGTAAGACATAATTAGAGGAGAAGAGTTACAAAATCTGTGAATACATATCTGGAATAGAAAATGCTCAATAGTTCACAAACTTGGAGGTGGGAGAGGAGTTTCCAAAAGTAAGAGACAGGGTAAAAACTCCACAAACATGGAGCTCTGCTGGCCTAAAGACTTCTTGAGTAACTGCCTCTGAGGTTGGGCACTTGAAATATATGTTGTTGTCAGAAGCTTTAGCTATCTCTGTAGTGAGACCATCAATGCTGGGTCTGCATCTATGTGACCTGAAGGACATGGTTTCTTATTTTCCAATGAACATGAGGCAGCAGTGCTTAATTCTCTATTTGTAGGTAAACTGTTGCCACTGAGCGCTAAGTGTCTCCCAGTGTAGACTGTGAAGCCAATTGGTCATCCTCCACTTTTTGTGGTGTTTCTTGCAGCTGCACTGGGAGTTTAGTATATGCTTCATGAAATACAAGGAGTTCAACTGGGACACAGTGCTGGAGGGAGTTCTGTCACGTGTGGTGCGTAAGGGTCTGGAGGAGAATGCAACAACCAGGCTTCTATTCCACATAGCTTGCCCTCTTGACCATAGGAATCTGATTCTGAGCATTGCCCTGAAACCTCTAGATATAACAAGATGCCTTTACATACAAGGGTCTGGGGGCTGTACCATGTCAGTCACAAACCATTTGGAAGCCAATTCCCGATCCACATGATCCCACCAAAGCTGTTTTAACACACACCTGCACACCACTGCTCTAGGCCCACTACTCAGCAGGCTCCAAATTACTGGCATCTCTGTTCTACACCATTTTCATAAAAACCAGTCAATCAAGGCACTGTCTGGTACACTCATGATCATCAATAGGACATCCAATGGTTCTCCAGTGCCACCTGTTTATGGGAATTTCAAAAATTTCATGGTACTCATCTAGCTATTTTTCAAGGATGAAGTTGGAGGCACTCTGGGTTTCAATTCATTCAGGAACCATTAAATGGAGAGGAAGCTCATTGCAATGAAACCTCTGGAGTACTCTAACAGGCAAGGTTTCCCAAAGACAGGCCAAAAGGTCACATGAAGCCAGGCCCATTGAGGTCTACAATATGAACTCCATGTGTGTGTTTTGACTTGCAACTATGGCTGCCAAGTCTTTCACAATAAAACCATGAGATATCCTTCCTGAGATTCCCATTGCTGTGTGCAAAGCCACCCAGGGCTTAGATCTCAGTTTCCAAGGGCGACTCTCATGTGTGCCCTCCTAAAATCCCAACACAATTCATGGCAATACTTCTTTGAGTTAAGTTCCACAACTCAGTCTCTAAAAGGAATCACACCAGTGTTCAAGCACAGGTGGACCCAGTCATCTCTTCCAACGGCCACACAAAGGACCACAATTAAAACCAAAACACTCCCACATGGCCCTCATCTTCTTCCATATAGACATTAATCATACCTTCTGGCTGTAGGTTTCCATGAGGGGTGGAGCCAAAGACAGTGTCCAAAATTAGCTCCCTTGCCCCCATTTTCCTGAAGTCAGTGTGGCCAGGGCACCCTTCCTGTGAACCAGGAGTGATCAAAGAAGCCTGCCGTTAATACTGCTCTGATTCTCCATTTTGAAGCCTACTGACTCTGGGCTAAAGATTCTTTATGTTAATTGGAGTATTGAGAAAACCAAAGCACCTATGGGCTAGCCTCTGCAGGGCTTTGAAGAACACCTTTGTCCCAAAGCATCCATAATCTCAATGATGAAGGTCAGGAACCATACAGAGGTAGGAGAGAGACTTCATCCACAATGACTGCTCTTTTGGCTCTTTTGGTTTTGGATGCACACATGGGATTTTTCCATAGATTCATCAGGTGGTGAGAATCTAAGCCACAGCCTCACACAGGGGCAAGAGGCTGATTAAGACACATCTCTTTCCAAAGCAATTAAGCAAAGAGGCACAGGTGATGCCTATTCATTTCCACTTGAAAACTGTTTTCTTCAGGGTTTACAAAGTGGTGGCCTGAGGAGAAGACCTTCCTGACATTCACGGTGTGGTGAGCCGCTTCTGCATATTATGGTCACCATTGCAGGATGGCGCTGGCTCCACTGTGGTCTGTGACAAACAACTCCTTGTTTGGGAGAGTTGGTGCATGGTTTTTCAGCACCCTATGAGAAAGTTCCACGTGGCAGCTTCGCATTGGGGCTTGGGATGCTTTATTAAGGCTGGGAGGGGCATCCGACAAGGAATTAGAAGAAATATCAAGGGCCTGAATAAACTGCTGAAAGAAGATTCCTGAGTTGCGTCTTCCTTGCGGGCAAGGGGTCGCGACAAGTGGTGCCGAGACCCGGGAACCAGAACTTTCAGTAGTCAGGGTTGGTGCACCAGTTAGTCCCAGGTAAGTGGGACCCACGATCAAAGCAGGGGTTAGTCCCAGGTAAGCGGGACCCGCGATCAAAGCGGGGTAGCTCCTCTGTAAAGCCAGAGAGAGCGGTACATTTTATTGCAGCTGCACTGTGTACTTTCGCTTTTACTTTCACTTTTGTTTTTTTGTGCGTCTTTTGTTGTGTCATGGGTGCCGCATCTTCAAGTCCACTTCTCCTGGCCCTAGATGGCCTGTTACGTTCCAAGGGCCTAGAAGTGAAACGTAGTACTTTACAGAGATTTTTACAGAAGACAGATATTGCTGCACCGTGGTTTGCGTTTTCGGGCAGCCTTACTATACCTAGCTGGGATAAATTAGGCACAGATCTTGACTTTGTTTCTGAGCAGGGCATATTAGAGGGTGGGGTGATACCCCTTTGGAAGATGATCCGTAGTTGCCTCGCAGATGGCAGATGTCAGGAAGCACTTACTAAAGGACAGGAAGTTTTAGAGCAATTACATGAGGAAAGATCAGAGACGGCACGAAGTGAGGTAATTCAGGAGGATGGGAGTGTGCGGAGCGAGACACAGGGGAGGAGGCGATTGTCTCCAGCACGAAGTGAGGTATTTCAGGAGGATGGGAGTGTGCGGAGCGAGAAACAGGGGAGGAAATGATTGTATCCAGATCTCAGTACGCTGCGCACACTCCCATGCAAAAGTGGGTCAGAGGAGGAGGAGGATGAGGAGGAAGAGCTTGGGAGACTATCTTGTCAGCTAGGGAGTCTAACTATAGGAGAAGGGAACAAAAATAAACAGGAGCTCAAGGAAAATGATCCTCCGGATCCGCCGCCGTACGGTGGGGGTGTTTCGAGGAGAGCTTTCCATGCCCAAACATGGAGGGCTGTTAACACTGAGATGGGTCTTGCTTATCCAGTTTTCCAGGATGACAATAGGGGAAGATTCCATGAGCCCTTAGATTTCAAAATTGTGAAGACCCTGGCGGAGTTTGTGCGCACTTATGGGGTGGATGCCGCCTTCACACTAACTCAGGTGGAGAGTCTGTCTAGATACTGTATGACTCCCTCTGATTGGGCTAGCCTTGTTCGGGCTTGTGTCTCTCTAGGTAAATATTTAGACTGGAGAGCCTTTGTGTTAGAGGGCGCGGTAGAGCAGGCCACCCAAAACCATGCGGCGGGACACCCCCATTGGGACAAGGATATGCTTTTGGGATAAGGCAGATTTGCTAATCAACAGACAGGATTCCCTCCTGAGGCATATGATCAAATTAACAACATTTGCATTCGGGCATGGAAGTCACTTCCAAATAGAGGAGAGGTGTCTGGTAACTTGACTAAGATTCTGCAGGGCCCTACAGAACCCTTTTCAGATTTTGTAGCAAGGATGGTGGATGCCGCTGGAAAGATTTTTGGGGACCCTGATAGAGCCATGCCCCTTATCAAGCAATTGGTCTTTGAGCAATGCACCAAGGAGTGTAAAGCAGCAATCGCTCCTTATAAAAACAAGGGCATAGAAGCTTGGATAAAAGTGTGTAGAGAGCTTGGAGGACCTTTAACTAATGCAGGTCTTGCAGCTGCTGTCCTTCGGATTGCAAAAGGGGGCGGTCCTGGTGCTGGAACATGCTTCCATTGTGGTCAGTTCGGCCATTTCAAACGTGACTGTCGCAAAAAAGACAATTTTACTGGACCTCCTCGCGGTGGCCCTTCTAATGGCCCTCGTCAACCGGGGCTGTATCCAAAATGCAAAAAGGGGAAGCATTGGGCAAAAGAGTGTAGATCAGTGAGGGACATCCATGGACAGCCTATTTCAGCTATGCCAAAAAACGGCCGAAGGGGCCCCCGACCCCAGGGCCCACAAATATATGGGGCAATGGAGAATTTCACACCCGAACCCGAGACATGGCCTTCTCTGCGCCATCCCATGAGACGCGGAGAGCCACTACAGGTGCCGCGGGATTGGACCTCTGTTCCACCTCCAGACTTGTATTAACACCTATGATGGGAGTCCAATTGGTGGAAACTGAGTTCAAAGGGCCTTTACCACCTGGCACTGTAGGTTTGCTAATTGGACGTGCATCCTCTATCCTACAAGGTCTTCATGTTTTCCCCGGAGTTATAAACCCTGATACTGTAGGGGCAGTAAAGGTTATCGTGGAAGCTCCAAGGGGCATTGTGTCTATCTCCCCAGGGGATCGGATTGCTCAATTGCTAATTTTGCCTAGTTTGCATAATCACTTCCCTGCTGACTCAAGGTCACGGACGGGAAATGAGATTGGTACCACCGGAGGAAATTGTGCCTATTTGTCACTGGATATGAGCAGTCGCCGCACCTTGGAATTAAGCATAGAAGGTAAATCTTTTGTGGGATTGCTGGACACAGGAGCAGATCGTACTATCATAGCCCTTAAGGACTGGTCTAGGGGATGGCCAGTGCAGGCTTCTGATCAATCACTAAGAGGACTTGGATATGCCCAAGCCCCTCAAATCAGCTGTAGACATCTATCTTGGAAGGACTCGGAAGGACACGATGGTACCTTTCAGCCTTATGTACTTGATTTACTTATTTCTTTATGGGGCCATGATCTGATGAAAGACATGGGGTTCACTCTTAGTAATGACTATTCCCCAGTGTCTCAACATATCATGCAAAATATGGGGTATAGGCCAGGTCTAGGACTAGGAAGGCACCTACAGGGGCGTAAGCATCCTGTGCAAGGTCATCAAAAGCTTAACAGGTTTGCTCTGGGTTTTTCCTAGGGGCCACTGGGGCTCCAATACCCATAACATGGCTCACCGAGGAGCCTGTTTGGGTGCCTCAGTGGCCTCTTCCCTCGGCTAAACTGGCAGCAGCCCATGATCTAGTCAAAGAACAACTTGATTTGGGTCACATCCAACCTTCTAATTCTCCATGGAATAATCCCATATTTGTCATTAAGAAAAAATCAGGGAAGTGGCGCCTACTGCATGATCTACGAGCAGTTAATGCTCAGATGCAACTTATGGGGCCCATTCAAAGAGGGCTGCCTCTGCTCTCCTCTGTTCCTCAAGGCTGGCATATAATTGTTATTGACATTAAAGACTGTTTCTTTTCCATTCCTTTGACTCCTAATGATTCACAACGTTTTGCTTTCACCCTTCCCTCGTGTAATCACGAAGAACCAGATCAAAGGTTTGAGTGGGTGGTGTTGCCGCAGGGGATGGCTAATAGTCCCACGATGTGCCAGATGTATGTGGGGAAGGCACTCACAACTCTCAGACATAAGTATTCCTCCACCAAGATCATTCATTATATGGATGATGTGTTATTTGCTGCAAAATTAGAACAGACAGTTAATGAGGCTTATAAAGAACTCGTGATGCTGTTGGCTCAACATGGACTGCACATCGCACCTGAAAAGGTTCAAACGGGGGATTCTATCAGGTATTTGGGAGCGACAATTGGGTATGACAAATTAAAACCGCAAAAAATTACCTCAGGACTCAAGATCTCCAAACTCTAAATGATTTTCAAAAATTGCTGGGAGATATTAATTGGATAAGAGGATATTTACATATTCCTAATATTGTGCTCCAGCCTTTGTATGCTACTCTTAAGGGTGATCCAGATCTTGCTTCCCCTCGTAGCCTCACTACAGAGGCTAGAGCGGCTTTTATAAAAGTAGAACAAGCTTTACAGCATGCCACTCTATGCAGGCTCCAGAGTGATAAACCTTTCCAGTTATGTGTGCTTGCCACTATGCGGCAGCCTACTGGAGTACTGTGGCAAGATGGGCCCTTACTATGGATCCACCCACATATATCCCCAGGAAAATCCTTAGAATATTATCCTGATGCTGTTGCAGCGTTGGCACTTAAAGGGATTCAACAAAGCATTCAATTTTTCGGCCAATCACCTTCTTCTCTTATCATACCCTACACTAAAGCTCAACTTAATGTTTTATGTGCTACTCTAGCCAACTGGGCTATTCTGTGTTGCTCGTTTCAAGGGGGTATTGATTATCACTACCCTTCTCATCCATTACTCCATTTTGTTAAAGAACATCCCATCATTTTCCCTAAGGTAACTTCATCCAGTCCATTTCCGGGGCTGTTAACATTTTTACTGATGGTTCCAAGTCTGGAATGGGAGCCTATGTAATTAATGACTCTCCCCCTATCCAGCATCAATTTGCTCCTGGAAATCCACAATGGGTAGAACTACAAATTGTTATTGAAGTTTTTAAACAGTGTTCTTTTCCTTTTAATCTTACTTCGGACTCCAGCTATGTGGTACAAGCACTAAAAGTCCTGGAGGCCGTGGGAGCTATTAGTGATGCCCACAATGTGTCTGCTTACTTTACTCAGCTTCAACAGCTTATCTCTAACCGCACTGCTTCTTTTTATCCAATGCACATCCGGGCTCACACCCCTCTTCCTGGTCCATTATCCCAGGGTAATGCCTGTGCGGACTTAGCCACTAGAGGTCAATTGATATGCTTGGCTTCCTCCTTAGAGGGGGCTAAGTTGTTTCACCAAAACTTCCATGTTAATGCATTAACACTGCGCAGGCGTTTTTTCATTTCAAGAGCGGATGCTCGGCAGATAGTATTGCAATGTCCCCATTGTGTCACATTTCTTCATTCCCCTAATTATGGAGTAAACCCACGGGGATTGAAGCCATTGGTTGTTTGGCAAATGGATGTGACACATATACCTGACTTTGGTAACCTTAAGTATGTGCATGTTTCCGTTGATACGTGCTCTGGAATTATCCATGCTTCTGCTTTATCCGGAGAAAAGGCACGTAATGTCATTACTCACTGTTTAGAGGCATGGGCAGCATGGGGTGCACCTGCATCCCTTAAGACTGATAATGGACCTGCTTATACTGGCAGACATTTTACAGCTTTTTGTTCTACTATGGGAGTGCAACTTACTCATGGTTTGCCTTACAATCCTCAAGGACAAGGCATTGTTGAGCGTGCTCATCGCACCTTAAAGGAAACTTTACAAAAACAAAAGGGGGGAATAGGAGCTGAACACACTCCTAAAGAACGCCTGTCCTTAGCTCTCTTTACCATTAATTTTTTGAATTTGGATATTCATGGTCGCTCTGCGGCCGATAGACATGTGTCCCCTCAGCCCTCTGTGATTGGCTATGTTAAGTGGAGGGATGTTCTTACGGGCCAATGGAACGGCCCTGACCCCGTGCTGACATGGGCACGAGGATCTGTATGTGTTTTTCCCCAGGATCGTACGGAACCGTTGTGGGTCCCTGAACGCTTGACAAGAAGAGTCTCGACATCAACTGACCAGCAACAAGAGATACCACAACAATCCTGTGATGAGGATCTTCATTCTGCTAAGTGCTCTGGCTCTGGTGCTGGTGCCGATGGCACAGGCGACACCAATTCGGTGGTGGGCAGTGGCACGGGCATGGCCAATGCCGATGCCGGTTCATGGTAATTCTAGTGTCCTCCCCACTCTTTTTTCTACCTCATGTGAGATGTCTGCTCCCTGTGCCTCTCCTAGAGGGGACATGGAGAGCATTTTTAATCAATCTCAAGTTAATCTCACAGGTGTTTTTTGTTTCAGCCTTAGAAACGCTAATTGCATTAGCCTTAAGACCAAAAATTTGACTCACTGGGAGGACCCATTGCGGTCCAATCAGGTCTCAGGGAGCATTATCAGTGCTGTATTGAGCAAGGTAGTTTCGGGGAAGCAATCAGGCTCAGGGACCCCAGCAAACAGCAGCTCTGCTCTTAACATAACTACCTTGGCTATTATCTCCGAGGTACTAATCCCAGTGCCTCCTTCTTCTAGTAGTATTTATGATGCCACTCATTTTAAGGCCTCTCCTTACTGTTCCCCTAATCTTGGTTTCCCCCCAACATTTACGCCTTGTCAGGATCATTCTTGGGAGAAGCATCAAGTTGCTAAAGGTTTCTCCCTTTCCCCCTCTCTTAAGAGGTATGTTTATAACTTTAACAATAGTGCCAGCTCCTCTACAGGAGTAGGTTGGTCCTGGTTTCAATGGCAGATTTCCAATGAAAAGGGGGTTTCAGCCGATATTTCTGCACTGGCTCAGTTGGTAGGAGCCAAAAGTTGGCTGGCTAATGTTTCTGGTACTGTTAGGGAAAGTGAACGAGGTAAGGTAATAGATTTACATCTGTTTCAGTCGACTCTCTGTTGTATAATGCCACATTGCCTCCTGCAATGGTCTGTGTCCAATCCCCCTTCTTATTCCTTTTGGCTAAGGCCACCTCTTCGGGGATGCTGGATTGTTCTCATACTACCTGTATCTTATCTGAGTGTTGGAATGGTTCCTGGACTGTAGCAGTGGTTATGAAAATTCCAACTTTTGTCCCAATCCCGGTCACTGCGGATCCTGATAAATTCCATATTGTTGAGCTACTTAGACTCCGCAGAGATTTTGGAATCACAGCGGCTATAGTGACAGCCGTGGCGGTATCTGCTGCTGCAGCGGTTACAGCCGGAGTGGCTATGGCCAATCAAGTACAAACTGTTGCCACCATTAATCAAGTTGTCCAACAAACTTCCAGTATATTTGAATCCCAAAATACAATTAATCAACATATTTTGTCAGGGATTTTAGCTGCCAATCAAAGAATAGATTTACTCCAAGCTCAGGTAGAAGACTTGGCTGACTTGGTGCTTTTGGGTTGTGTTGACCAACGTGCACATTTATGCATAACCTCTGTCAGATTTAATGATTCCAGCAATGCTTCCCGCATCATTGGCGAATATTTGGCCAGAAATTGGTCCATGGAAGCGGAAGACATGATCCAGTCTCAACTAACCCAGATAGCTGTCTTGAATAACACCAGTGTTGATCCCGTGACTTTGGGTCAATTCACCGATTGGATATCTTCTGCTTTTTCCTTTTTTAAAGAGTGGGTGGGGGTAGGCATTTTTGGTGCAATGTGTTGCTTCCGTATGTTTCTCTGTTTGTGGTTTCTCTGTCGCCTCAAGGCCCGCAATGCTCACGATAAGGCTATGATCATCCAAGCTCTTGCAGCTTTAGAAAATGGCAATTCACCTCAAGTCTGGCTTGTGCATCTTAAACAGTAAATCTTTGACATGGTCGTTGCACCCCAAGTTATTATAACATTGCACTGGGATCGGCAACTCTTTCCTCGTTATTCTCTTAGTGTTGGAAAGCCCTTGCACTCTGCCGGTCTTGGTGCCATTGCACGCAGGTGGGTTTCCACACTAATTCTTCTCTATCGCCTTAAAGTCCGTGCCTTTCTTTCAGGGTGTTGTCAACTCGTTTGTCGTTGTGTACAGCCACAGTTCAGCCTCAGCTGTCCCCCTTCGTCCACCTTCGTCACGATACAGGATGCGAGGCAAAGCACTGCACTTGAGTGATCCTTGAAGTGGACCTCAAGGAGAGCATGTCCTATTGCATGCGGGTTTGATGTCCACGCCCCGCCCCACGAAAAAAGGCGTCTGCTGATATGGCTTCGGATCTAGGGAAGGGCCCTCCTTTGGTCTGAGCCATACTATGCAGCCACTTCTGCACAGTGGGATAGGACCTCTACTCTCGCCTGCATTGTTTTCAGAAAACAGAAGGGGGGAACTGTGGTGAGCCGCTTCTGCAGATTATGGTCGCCATTGCAGGATGGTGCTGGCTCCACTGTGGTCTGTGACAAACAACTCCTTGTTTGGGAGAGTTGTTGCATGGTTTTTCAGCACCCTATGAGAAAGTTCCACGTGGCAGCTTCGCATTGGGGCTTGGGATGCTTTATTAAGGCTGGGAGGGGCATCCGACAAGGAATTAGAAGAAATATCAAGGGCCTGAATAAACTGCTGAAAGAAGATTCCTGAGTTGCGTCTTCCTTGCGGGCAAGGGGTCGCGACATCACGGCAACAGAAGAATAGGTAAACAAAAGGCCCAAAGCAGGGTTTCTCCACTGAGACTTTCCTGGTCACACTGATAATTGAGTTTTCTGAGATGTTCCCATTCCCTTCAGCTATCCAGTACATGGCCATGTCACAGAGTTTGGAGGTGGTACATATCTTGGACACAAAACCATGATCTTATTCTTGAGATTAGCTAGATTTCAGGAAGAATACCAGAACTTAGGATGGTAGTATGTGTTGCCCATCCACAAGGCAAGCCGCAGACCATTCATAAATTGCGCAGGTTGAATGTTGGGAAGCTTTCTACTAGACAGGACACATCTATCGATGCATTCTCTTTTCTAATGTCTACAACCACGGACTCAGTGGGATACACAGACATTGAAGCACTCGCCTTGTGAAATGACTTACTAGAAACAATTCACAGCAAACCAAACAATCAAACTTTCCTACCTATTCTCAGAACATTAGACAAAACCACAGACCCACACGCACACCCACAACCACACAGACCCCCAAGTAGGTCTGTGACTATCCAGAGTGTCCTCTGACTGGTGAGCCATAATATATTGCCCCATAAGGGGCTGTCCTGTCTCAGATCTAGTCTCCATGGCCAACTCTGTGATGCTGTCAGGAGCCAGCAGTGAGCCACTACCTGATTTCTCAGGAAAGGCCCCTCTTCAGACCTTCCTGGGATTTGGCCATCCTCACATCAGTAGGTACCAAGAAAGACTGACTCTGTCCTTGGTAAATCCAAACAAGTTTGACCACTGGGACTTGGACTGGGACTGGCTCTGGGTGCCTGGCTTTTTGGATCCTAAGTTCAGAGAGTTCCAAAACAAAGGAAGTGAGGTGAGGTCACTTCCCTCAGGAACTGAATGAGGTCAGTACATTGGCAACCACTTTGTCCTAACAGTTGCTTCCAGATTCTGATGAGATGGAGGCTGCACCTACTTCTGTGACATTTTAACAATTTGAATGGTATATCAACCATAGGCACCCGGGAACAGCTCTCCACACAGGCCTTGTTTTGTCCATCTTCTCTACATTAAGAGGGGAGAGGATAATTCAGATACATCCTTTCATCCTGACCAGGTTGTTTGCCATGGAAGATGACTTTTGCTCTCTAAGGTCCTTTATTGCTGCCTACATCTTCTCAAAAGATTATTTCTGCATGGACTTTTGAAGTTCTCAGCTGGTGGAGGATCCCCTACCTTCCTGTATTGAAAGACCAACTGTGTCCCTGCTCTTCTGTAAAGTGAGATTGAGGGAACAGTGTATGGTTAGGGTTAATAGCGTGTTCGATTTGGGTTAGGAATCATTCTGCTATATGAATAATGGTATTGGGAACCTGTGATATTTATAAGAATATAGACGTGAAATACATGCATGAGATCAGAGACCTAGGAAAGATTTGAAGCCCAGAAATGCATTGTACCCTTGATTGGTATACTTAGCTTGAATTATGTTCTCCACCAAGGTCTCAGATAAATCGATATACAATGGCATAGGACCGTGTACCTCGGGTGATTGAATGTAGAAGAGAACATCCAGTCAAAAAGGCATAGTCCGTACGATTAGGAAGATACTCAGTATGTTTAGGAAGAATAGTGAGTCTAGGAGTTGGACCAAAAGTTCTTTTGCAATAGGGTTTCGGTTTGAGATTGTAAATGTCAGCACATGTGAAGGGACAGTCACAATGATGAACTGAGGAAAATATGTAGGAAAGCAGATATCAATAGGGACCTTAGGAAATCAGGCAAAGTATAAGGTGAGTGATAGGATTGGATATTGTCAACAGGCGTGAGGTTGAATATATAATCTTAGGAAGAAACAAATATGTAGTCACCAATAGGATTGACATTTGAGAGCATTAGGCAACATGGACATGGATGTTTTTAGTAATCCATGCTCACTTTCAATTTAGGCTCTGGCACAATCATAAGTGTGACCTTTGCCTTTTGTGTCCAGAGTACTTCTGTGGTAAATGTATATGTAGATAAGGTGACATGAGTATTTCTTACACCATTACAGGGAGCAATATTCTGAAAACTTATACATTATTACTGGGGCTACAAATAGGTGTACACTGTGTTGATGATTATAGAGATGGTGCATGAATAGACCATATTGTGAATAAAGTATATTACTGGTTCCAACTTTATATAATGGATTGAATTTACATCTGAAAATATATAGGAAATCTTATATTGATATATACACATTCATTCCAATCAGTTATATATCTAATGGTAATATTAGGGTTACGGTTTATCATGAAGAGTGTGTGAGTTTTGCTTCAAAAATAATTATGGAATCGAAAAAATGTTTTTAGAAAGAAGTCTAGTGAAAGGACCAATAAAGAAACAAGGAGGAACACATGTGTTCTGAAGTAGGAAGTAATTGAATGTGAACCAAATGCCTATAAATTTGTGAACATGTGGATGAAAATATATATCCTATGATGTCCAAAAACTGAAGAAATTGTAATGTACCAGTGTTGAATAAAAATGAACTTCAAAATACACATCATGTCCCATAGGAATCTACTTGCATTGATGTTAAACTGGGTCAGTTACTGTTGAAATATTAGGATTTGTAAGCACCATTCAATGAAGTTAGTTTTCAGTACTAGGAAACCAATATGTATTTCAGCTGGTTTAGTATTTCTGAGAATAATCTTGTTAAATGTTGTTTATAAATACACATGCAGGAACATGAATGAATTTATGGAGTGTATAATAAGACACATATATTTCATATTTTGGAAAATCTGGAGAATACACACACACACACACACACACATTAATATGTAGCAATACATATGATAATCGAAATTCATCATGAAATATAATTCATCCACATATCCAAAAATATTCATTTTAATGAACATGGATTTATGTATAATGTTTTTCACTAGGAAGCTCACCCATAGGTTGAATTTTCAGTTCCATCAGTATTTAGGGGGAGTCATCTCTTCTCATAATTTTTATATTACAAAGTCAGTGAGCTCACAATAATGTACATGTGATACCATGTAGGATACTATACATGCATAAAAAATACATGTGCTGAATAGGCTACAGAGTAAGGAAGACAGGAATTTACATATGTGGTAACTTTAAAAACTAATGGAGAAATATTACAATGAAAAGTTGACTAGATTTATAGCACATACACTTGATAAAGCAGAAGGCAAATCCAAGTATACACCATGCTTCCTATGAAAGGCCTGTATTTATATTCAGTTAGGTTTCTTTTCTCCAGGATATTAGGATTAGTACTCAGAGTCTAGTAGGGTATGGGTTAGTGTCAGGGATTCAGTATTTCAAATGGAAAATAGGAAAATGAATCTAATGTGCATGCAAACATGTGCTACACATAAATCTTCCCACTCTCATCCAGAACAATGCCTAGACATAACCATCGCTCCAAGTAAGACACAATTAGAGGAAAGGAGTTAGAAAATCTGTGAATACATATGTGGAAGGGAAAATGCTCAGGAGTTCACAACACTGGAGTTGGAAGAACAGTTTCCAAAAGTAAGGGAGAGGGTAAACACTCCACAAACATCGAGCTCTGCTGGTCTAAAGACTTCGTGAAAAACTTCCTCTAAGGTTGGGCACATGAAATATATGTAATTGTCAGAAGATTTAGCTTCGTTTGTAGTGACACCATCAAATCTGGGTCTGCATCTATGTGACGTGGATGACATGGTTCCTTATTTTCTAATGAACATGATGCAGCAGTTCAGAATTCTCTCTTTGTAGGTAAACTGTGGCCACTGGGAGCTAAGTGTCTCCCCGTGTGGTCTGTGAAGCCATTTGGTCATCCTCCACTTTTTGTGGTGTTTCTTACTGCTACACTGTGAGTTTGGTATTGGCTTCACGAAATACAAGGAGTTCAACTGGGACACAATGCTGGAGGGAGTTCTGTCACGTATGGTTGGTCAGGGTCTCCAAGAGAATGTATGAACCAGGCTTCTATCCCACATAGCTTTCCTCCTTGACTATAGCACCCTGATTCTGAACATTGCCTTGAAACCTCTAAATAAAACAAGATGCCTTTACATATAAGGGTCTGCTGCCTGCACCTTGTCAGTCACAAGGCTTTTTGAAGCCAATGGCAGATCCAGGTGGTCCTACCAAATATATTTATTTACACACCTACCGTCCACTGCTCTACATCCACTACTCAGCAGGCTCCAACTTACTGGTATCTCTGTTCTTCACCATTTTCACAAAACCCAGTCAATCAAGGCACTATTTGGTACACTCATGATCATCAACATGATATCCAAAGGTTCTCCAGTGCCATCTGGTAATGGGAATTTCAAAAATTTCATGGTACTTGTATACCCATTTTTCAAGGATGAAATTGAAGGCACTGTGGATTTCAATTCAGGAACCATTAAATGGTGAGGAAGCTAATTTCAATGAAAGCTCTGGAGAATTCTCACAGGCAAGGCTTCCCAAAAAGTGGCCAAAAGGTCACATGAATCCAGGCACAATGATGTGTACTATGTGAGGTCCATGTGTTTTCTGACTCTCAACTATGGCTGCCAAGTCATTAAAAAAAAACATGTGATAACCTGGCTGAGATTCTCAGTGCTCTATGCAAAGCCACCCTGGACGGAGATCTCAGTTTCCAAGGGCGACTCTCATGCATGGCCTCTTAAATCCCAACACAATTCATGGATATACTTTTCTGAGGTCAGTTCCAGAACTCAGTCTCTAATGGGAATCACAGCAGATTTCAAGCCAAGGTGGACCCAGTCACCTCTTCCAACTGCCACACAAATGACCACAATTGAAATCAAAACACTCCCACATGGCCCTCATGTCCTTCTATATTGACACTCATGATAAACTCTGGCTGGAGTTTTCCAAAAGGGGAGCATCCCTAGTCAGTGTCCAAAATAACCTCCCTTGCCCCTCATTTGCCTAAAGTCAGGGTGGCCTGGACACCCTTCCTGTGAACCATGAATGATAAAATAGGCCTGCCGTTAATACTTCTCAATTATCCAAATTGAGGTCTTCTGACTGTGGGGTTTAGACTCTTTATGTGAATTAGTGTCATGAGAAATCACTAGCACCTATGGGCTAGCCTCTGCAGGGCTTTGAAGAACTCATTTGATCCAAAGATCCCTCTTCTCACTTGATGGAATTCAGGAACCTTACAGAGGAAGGCGAGAGACTTTATCCACAATGACTGCTCTTTTGGCCATTTTGGTATTGGACACATGGGATCTTTCTTTAGATCCATCAGGTGCTGAGAATCTAAGCCACAGCCTCACACAGGGTCAAGAGGCTGATTCAGACACATCCGTTTCCAAAGCAATTAAGCAAAGAGCCACAGATGATGCCCATTTATTTCCATTTGAAAACTGTTTTCTTCAGGCTTCACAAAGAGGTGGCCTGATTCAAAAAACTTTCTGACATTCAGAGCAACAGAACAATAGGTAATTAGAAGTCCCAAAGCAGGGTTTTTTTCACTGAGACTTGTCAAAAGCCAGTGGTGAGCCACTACCTGCTTTCTCATAAAAGGCCCCTCTTCAGAGCTTTCCTGGCATATGGACATCCTCACATCTGTAGGTACCAAGATAGACTGACTCTATCTTTGGTAATTCAAAACTAGTGACACCACTGGGAGTAGGACTGGGACAGGCTCTGTATGCCTGGCTCCCTGGATGCCAAGTTCCATCACCAAAGAAGTGAGGTTAGGTCACTTCCTTCAGGAACTGAATGAGGTCACGGCCTTGGCAACCACTTTGTTCTAACATTTGCTTCCAAGGGTCCCATGAGATGGAGGCTTCCCCTACTTCCTGTGACACTTTCACATGTTAAAATGGTATATCAACCATAGGCACCTGGGAACAGCTCTCCACACAGGCCTGATTTGGTCCATCTTCTCTACATTAAGAAGAGAGAGAGGCCGATTAAGACACAACCCTTCACCTGACCAGGTTGTTTGCCATGTAAGATGACTTGTGCTCTCTCAGGTCCTTCATAGCTGCCTACGTATTCTCCAGGGATCCTTTCAGCATGGACCTTTGAAGTTCTCATCAGGTAGAATATCCCCTACATTCCAGTATTAAAAGACCAACTCTGTCCCTGCTCTTCTGTAAAGTAAGAATGAGGGAACACTGTATGTTTAGGGTTAATAACAGGTTCAGTTTGGGTTAGGAATCATTTTGTGGTTGAATACTGGTATTGGCATCCTGCGATACCAATAAGAATATAGAGGTGAACTGTATGTATGAAAACAGAAATCCAAGAAAGATTGGAAGGCCAGAAAAGCATTGGGCTCTTGATTGTGATACTTAGAATTGAATTACGTTCTGCACAGATGTCTCAGATAAATCGATATACAATGGCATAGGACCTTGTACCTTGGATGATTGAATGTAGAAGAGAACATCAAGTCAAAAAGGGATAGTTGGTAGGATTAGGAAGATAGTAGGTAGGTTTAGGAAGAAGGGTGAGTGTAAGATTTGGAATAAAATTTCTTTAGCAATAGGATTTCGGTTAGAAAATGAATTAAAATGTAAGCACATGTGAAGAGTCTGTCACAATGATGAACTGGGGAAAATATGTAGGTAAGCCGATATCAATAGAGACATTATGAAATCAGCAAAGTAATAAGTGAGAGATAGGCTTAGACATTTCAAAGGGTTGAGTTTGAATATGCAATCTTAGGAAGAAACAAATATGTAGTCACCAATAGGATTGACATTTGAGAGCATTAGGCAACTTGGACATGGATGATTTTAGTAATCCATGTTAATTTTCCATTTAGGCTTTGGTACAATCATAAATGTAAATTTGAATTCTGTGTCCAGAATATTTCTGTGAATAAATGTGTATGTAGATAAGGTGACATGAGTATTTCTTCCACCATTTCTGGGAGCAATATTGACTGACTACTTCTGACTGATAGGTACAGATTCTTTATGTGATTTGGAGTCATGAGAAACCCAAGCACTTCTTCAGGTCTTGAAGAACTCATATGACCCAAAGGATCCCTATTCTCACTTGATGGATGTCAGGAATTGTTGGGAGCCATCAGCCAAGTAGGTATGACAATTTCCTTGCCAGCGTACCCCCATGTTTCTTTAGTGGAAGGACTCATGGAAATAGGACATTTTCCAGGACATTGCATGTAAGGTGACCTTGCTCAAGGACCAGGGCAGGATCCGTGTTTAGGGTGTTCCCCCTTTAGAATAGGGCAGTTTAGCATAATAGGAGATTAGGGTGTTCCCCCCTTAGAATAGGGCGTATCCTGCTGCTGATTTCCTCTTGAGTTCTTAGGGTCAGACAGTATATTTTGGGAGACAGAAGCCCATGTGGAGTGGATTTGGGCAGAGTAGTGGATTTGGGCAGAGGTGGATTTGGGCAGAGAACGTGGATTCCCCCAGAATGTGTTTGTAGACGGCCAGTGTGAGTTCGGGAATAAAGAATTGCTGTTTGAATCTACAAGTTGTGTGGTGGCTCGTGATTTGTGCCCAGCCAGAGACTGCGGCAAGGAATCTAACAGAGGAAGGGAAGATACTTCATCCACAATGACTGAACTTTTTGCCATTTTGGTTTTGGATGCACACATGGGATCTTTCCTTAGATCCATCAGGTGCTGATAATCTAAGTCACAGCCTCACACAGGGCCAAGAGGCTGATTCAGACACATCCCTTTCCAAGGAAATTAAGCAAAGAGCCACAGGTGATGCCCATTCATTTCCATTTGAAACCTGTTTTCTTTAGGCTTCACAAAGGGGTGGCCTGAGGATAAGACCTTCCTGACATTCAGGGCAACAGAAAAATAGGGAAACAAAAGGCCCAAAGCAGGGTTTCTGCACTGAGACTTTCCTGGTCACACTGTCCCTGCTCTTCCGTAATGTTAGATTGAGGGAAAAGTGTATGGTTAGGGTTAATAACACGTTCGATTTGCGTTAGGAATCATTCTGCAGGACGAATATTGGTACTGGGAATCTGCAATATTTACAAGAATATATAGGTGAAATATAAGTATGAAAACAGAAATCTAGGTAAGATTTGAAGCCCAGACGGGCATTGGGCCCTTGAGTGGGTTACTTAGCTTTGAATTATGTTCTGCATAGATGTCTCAGATAAATCGATATACAATGGCATAGGAACTTGTACCTTGGATTATTGAGTGTCGAAAAGTACATCAAGTCATAAAGGGAAAGTCCGTAGGTTTAGGATGATAGTCTCTAGGTTTAGAAACAACAGTGTGTATAGGATTTGGACGAAAAGTTCTTTAGCAATTTCTTTTCAATAAGAGAGTGAATGTAAATGTCAGCACATGTGAAGAGTCAATCACAATGATGAACTGGGGAAAATATGTAGGAAAGCAGATATCAATAGACACATTAAGAAATCAGCAAAGTATAAAGTGAGGGATAGGATTAGACATTTTCAACAGGCTTGAGGTTGAATAAATAATCTTAGGAAGAAACAAATACATAGGATTTATCAATAGGATTTACATTTGAGAGCATTAAACAACGGGGAAATAGATATTTTTAGTAATCCTTGCTCATTTTCCTTTTAGGCTTTGCTACAATCATAAGAGTGAGTTTTGCTTTCTGTGTCCAGAATATTACTTTGTTAAAATTTATATGTAGATCAGGTGACATGAGCATTTCTTCCACCATTACTGGGAGCAATATTTTGAAGACGTAATTGGGGAACAAAGTAGAGTACCCTGTGTCAATGTATATAAAAATAATGTATGAATAGACCATACTGTGAATAAATTATATAACTGGTTCCAACTTTAAATAGTGGATTGATTTGATATCTTAAAATATACAAGAAATCTTAAATTGATATACATACATTCATGATAACCAGTTATACACTAACGGTAATATTAGGGTCATGGTTTATCATGAAAAGTGTGTGAGTTTTGCTTCAATTATGATTATGGAAATCGAAAATAATGTGTTTGGAAAGAACTCTCATGAAAAGACCAGTCAAGAACCTTGGAAGAATATATGTGTTCTGAAGCAACAGGTGATTGAAATTGAAACAAATGTCTATAAATTTGTGAACTAGTGGTTGAAATATATATCCTATTTTGTGCATAAACTGAAGAAATAGTAATGTACCTCTGTTTAATAAATATGAACCTAAAAATACACATCATGTACCATGGGACACTGCTTGCATTGTTGTTGAACTAGGTTTTACTGTAGAAATATTAGGATTTATATGCACCATTCACAGAAGTTAGTTTTCAGTACTAGGAAACAGATATGTATTTCAGGTGGATGAATATTTCTGAGAATAATCTTGTGAAAAGTTGATCATAAATTCACATACATGAATATGAATGATTTAAAGGAGTGTATAATAAGATTCATGTATTTCATATTTTGAAAAATATAGAGAGTGTGTATATATATATATATAAATACACACACACACACACACACACACACACAGACAGACATTAAAAACAAGCAATATATTTGCCAATCGAAATTCATCATGAAATATATATCATCCACAGGTGCAAAAATATTTACTTCACCAAAAATGGATTTATGAATAATGTTGTTCTACTAGAAAGCTCACCCATAGGTTGAGTTTTCAATTCAAACAGTATTTAGGAGGAGTGATCTCTTCTCATAACTTGTATCTGCCTTGTCTGCAACCTCACAAAAATGTAGGTGTGATAACAGGTAGGATTCTATATGTGCATATAAAAATACATGTGCCGAACAGTCTACAGAGAAAGGAGACACCAATTTGTTGAGAGCCACAGCTGAAGGGTCCCCAGCAAACTTCCAGCTCCCAGAAACATCCACCTGCCAGGTGATTGTTGGCTCACAGCGGCCCCAGCAACATCTAGCTGATTGGCTCCTCTGTGGTGATGCTCATTGGAGATGCTCATTGAGCTTTTTCCCCGCCCTTTCCGACTGCCAGCTGATGATTGGCTCACAGCAGCCCCAGCAACATCTAGCTGATTGGCTCCTCTGCAGTGATGCTCATTGGGCTGTTTCCCTGCCCTTTCAGACCACAGAGCTGCTCATTGTGGGACTTTTTTGGCTCCACCCACGTGACCCAGCCAAACGGCATCAAGAGGAGGAGGATTGTGGGAGGTGGAGAGGCTTGTGGGTGTGACAGAGACTTTACAAGGAAGCCAGTGGTGGCAGTTGGGCTCTGAGGGTTTTTTTTCCTGAGGAGCTGTTTTGTTTGTCATTTGTGGTTCTAAAAATAAAGTTTGTTTCTTTTGAAAAGTGGCTCTTGAATCATGCCCAGGAAGACTGCAGCGTTTGGTGGCTCGCATGGGGAGTGACTGAGGGTAAGTGATAAGGTAAACTGCTCTCCCCTGAGGGCAGCGTGAAAGGATGGGTAGCCATTTTAGGATTCCTCTTTTGTTTTGCTTCACTTTTGTTTTAACTTGCCTGTCCATAGAGATGAGTGAGATGGAAGAGAAACCTCTCTCATCTGAGGAAAAATTATTTACGTCTGAGGAACAGATACTGAGAAAGGACTGATTCACATGTCAGGAGGATAGAAAGGCCATAATGACTTTTTGTTGTTCTCTTTTTATTTCATTCTGTGTCGGTTTTGTTTGGCATCATCTTGTTGGGTTGTATTATAGTAGAAATACTGGATCAGAAATTAGTAAAAAACAAACTGAAAGACTGTTAAGTAAATTGTTAGAGGAAGGAGGCATCTCATTAAAGTCAAGAACAGTCAGGGCACACGTTGATACAATACAAAAATGTAGCCCATGGCTTTTTAAGGAGGAGTTGTTAAATATACCATAATGGAACCATCATGGTGAAGATTAAAAAGAGGAGAAAAGAACAGCCCAGGGACTCTGCCAGTTGAAACATTGCCATTGAGGACGTTCATATCTGTTTTGCTTAGTCCAAAGACTTTAGTTCAGACAAAGATAGAGGAACAAAGCTTAGGACAGAAAATGCCATCAGGGGAAATGTTACAAAAGGAGACTGCTACTAACAACTTTCTATCATCAGAGGGTGTAAGTGTCCAACCAACAGTGCCACCTCTACAGGAGACTGTTACTAACACCATTCTATCACCAGAGTATGTAAATGTCCAAATAACAAGGCCACCTCCATATGCTGGGAGGCACCCAAACCCCGCAGTTGATAGTTCGGATCCTGAGACAGGATCTCAAGTATTAACATGCCCTTTATTTGAGGTAGGAGGGCAGCGAATTCACCATGCTTTAAATTTCAAAATAGTGAAGCAGCTAAAAGAGGTTGTAACAACCTATGGTCCTCAAGCACCCCTCATTGTAAGCTTGGAGGAATCCATTAACAACTTGAATATGACGCCAGTAGATTGGGCTAATATGTGTAAAGCTGTGCTAAATGGAGGTCAATACCTGTTATGGAAGGTTGCCAATGAGGAATTTTGCAAGGAGACGAATAGGCGAAATGCAGAAGCTGGTTATCCTCAGAGAAATCTAGATATGTTGTTAGGAAAGGGACCCTATGAGGATCAGCAGCAACAAATTGCATATAATCCTGGTGTATACACACAAATTGCTGCAGAGGCAGTTAGGCCATGGAAGACTTTACAAGGACATGGAGGTTTACAAGGTCAATTATCTAAGGTAATACAAGGAGCTAATGAATCTTACGCTGAATTTGTAGATAGGCTTATTCAAATCGCTACCAGAGTTTTTTGGGAATACAGAACTAGCAATGCCATTAATAAAACAACTGGCTTATGACCAAGCAAATCGTTGGTGTAGAGATATCATTAGACCATGGAAACATGAAGATTTAAACACATATATTAAATTATGTAGAGACATTAATGAATAAGAGCAAGTCGTGGCAGCTGCAGTAAAACAGGCTTTAGATGCCAGAGACATGAATGAACAAGGGCAATTTATGGCAGCTGCAGTAGAACAGGCTTTAGATGCAAGGCCAGGAACATGCTACAATTGTCAACAAACAGGATATTTTAAGAGGAATTGCTCCATAGGAGGAGGGTTTAACAAAACTAGATACCAAAGGAGCAGAATAATGGGTATTTGCCCATGATGCCATAGAGGGAGACACTGGGCTAATGAATGCCGTTCTCAAACCCCCATAGAGAATACCTCATTATCAAAAAACGAACAAGGACCAGCTGTTTACCCACGATATCATGGAGAAAGGCATTGGGCTCGATTGCCAAAAAATGGACAGGGGTCCCAATGCTCTGGGGCCAAAAACCACAAATATACGGAGCACTGGAGGAACACAGCAACCCCATCAGGGTAGTGCCCAGGACACATTGTCCATCATACGCCTCATCAGACAAATCAGAGAGAGTGCAGGGTTGGACATCTGTGCCTCCGCCAGATCAGTACTAACTGCAAAGATGGGGGTTCATATCATTCACACAGGGGTGAAAGGACCTCTTTCCAAAAAAACAGTAGGCTTATTATTGGGACGCAGCTCTTCTAATCTAAAAGGACTTATGATAAGTCCTTGGGTAATTGATCGCTTCATTATGAAGGTGAAATAAAATTTATAGCCAGTTCTCCAAAGGACATATCAGTAATTGCACCAGGAGATAGAATAACACAGTTACTAATAATACCCAGGTTACATGATAAATTTTCCAGTCATGCTGTAGAAAGAGGTTCCAAGGGATTAGGCTCCACAGGTTTAGATTGGGCTATGCTTTCTTTAAATTTAGATTCTCGCACCATGCTAAAACCAAATATTCAAGGACATGAATTTAATGTGCTACTGGATACAGGTGCAGTCCTTAGCATCATCTCTCATCAAGAATGGCCAAAACATTGGCCATTACAACAAGCCACTCAAACGCTTTGAGACCTAGGAGTGGCGACTAATCCCCATAGAAGTGCAATGGTATTAGATTGGAATGATTCTGAGGGATGTGAAGGAACTATACAGCCATATGTATTGGATCATCTTCCTGTAAATTGATGGGGACGAGATGTCCTAGATCAATTAGGTTTGACATTAACAAATAACATCAATCAAAATGCACCTACTATTATGGCTAGAGAAGGTTTTTTGAAAGGAAAAAGATTAGAAAAACTAGAACAAGGTATAGCAGCACCAATTCAAATAGACCAAGCAACAGACAGACTTGGGTTGGATTTTCAGAAAGGGCCACTGAGACAATAAAAATTACTTGGAAATCAGAAAGACCAGTATGGGTTCTTCAGTGGACCCTGACTAAAGAAAAGATACAATCACCCCAGGACCTGGTCAAACAACAATTAGCGGAAGAACATATACAACCTTCTGTATCTCCCCATTATACTCCCATTTTTGTCATCAAAAAGAAATCTGGTAAATGGAGATTATTGCAAGACTTAAGAGCCATTAATAATGAGATGGTTATTTTTGGACCTGCTCAGTCGGGGATCCCTCAATTGTCTGCTTTGCCAAAAACTTGGTATGTTTTAGTCATACATATTAAAGATTTTTTTTTTCAATTCCAATTCTTCCTGGGATAGTCCACGTTTTGCATTTACTATCCCTGCACTGAATCATAAAGGTCCTGATCAGAGGTATGAGTGGAAAGTACTCACTCAAGGGATGCCTAACAGCCCAACTATGTGTGAAATTTATGTTAACAAAGTAATCCAGCCACTTAGAAATCAAAATTCTGAAATACAAATATTTCACTATATGGATGATGTATTATTAGCACACAAAGGTAAAAACGCATTGCTAGAATGTAATGCTACACTTACAAACTTATTAAAAATTATAATCTAGAGATAACAATTGATAAAGTACAATTAAATTTTCCAATTAATTATTTAGGAGTTCTATTATCCTCAACCATGGTCAGTCCACCAAAAATTCAAATACAAGTAGATCAACTGCAATCAATTAATGACTTTCAAAAGTTATTAGGAGACATAAATTGGATAAGGCCTTATCTAGGTATACAAAGAGGAGAGTTGGGACGTTTATTTGATATCCTAAAAGGTCCATCTGATCCAAATTCACCCAGAATGTAAACGCCTGAAGCAAGAAAGGCATTAAAAATCATTGAAACATATATGGGAAATATGCATTTAGATAGATTTGATAAAATATTGCCTTTATTATTTATTGTACTACCAACAAAAAATATTCCTACAGGAGTATGTTGGCAAGAAGCTCCATTATAATGGATTCATTTTTCTTATTCTTCTAACACTATAATTAATAGGTATCCCAAGGCTAACGGACAATTAATACTCATAGGAATAAAAGCAGCAAAGTGAGTGTTTGGAATTTCTCCCAACAAAAGTATTACTCCATACACTATGAATCAAATTGATTAATTAGCTAATGAGTTAATACTGGGCAATAATCATGTGTAAATCTAATATTTCTTTTGATACCCACTTACCATCTAATCTTATATTGTCTTTTTGGTCATCTCATCCTGTAATTTTTCCAAAAATGACAAGAAAACACCTATCATGAATGCTCCAAATATATTCATTGATGGGTCAAATAATGGTACAGCAGCAATTGTTACACCTGACCAAACTGTTACATTTTTAATACCCCAACAATCAGCTCAAAAGGTAGAGCTTAATGCAGTATTATAAGCTTTTGTGATGTTTAAAGATTCTGTGTTTAATTTATTTTCCAATAGTCAGTATATAGTTAATGCTATAGTATCCCTTGAAGATGCTGGTAGGATTTCCCCTTCCTCTACTGTTTTCTCTTTCCTTTCCACTATACAAAGTCTAATCTGGGACAGAAAAGATCCATTCTTAATAGGACATATCAGGGCACATCCAGGATTGCCTGGAGCCCTTAGTTTGGGCAATGATTTAGCAGATAAAACTACACATGACATACATACATATTTTCTCTACACTAGAAGAAGCTATAAATTTTCATAAAAAGTTGCATATCAATGCTAACACTTTACAAAAGCATTTCAAAATAACTAAGTAACAAGCTAGACAAATAATAAAACAATGTCAAAATTGTGTGACCATTTTACCACAAGTTAATCTTGGAGTCAATCCTAGAAGATTGATACCTAACCATATTTGGCAGATGGACGTCACACACTTGCCAGAATTTGGAAAATTAAAATATTTGCATCTTACAGTTGATACTTCTTCTGGATTTTTGTTGGGCTCCCTTCATGCTGGAAAAAAACTAAAGATGTTGTAGCTCATTGCTTACAAAATTTTGCCACTTGGTCATTCCAAAAGAGTTAAAATAGATAATGCCCCTGGTTATACTTCTAACTCTTTTAAACAATTTTGCTCATCATTTGGCATTACTCATATAACAGGAATCCCATGCAATCCACAGGGACAAGGCAGAGTTGAAAGAGCACATCAAACTATTAAAATGTACTTATTAAAGTAAGAAGACGGAATTGGGAAGAGATATAAATTCCCCAAAGATGAACTTAAAACAACCCTTTTTAACTCTAAACTTTTTAAATTTGGATTTTCAGGACTTAGTGCTGCAGAAACGCATATGTGTCCAAAAAATGTGTATAAGCCCAAGGTACTTTGGAAGGATATTCTAACAGGACAATGGAAAGGTCCTGACCCATTAATTTTCTAGAATTGGGTGTCTGTTTGTGGGTTTCCACAGGAAGAACAGCAGCCGATTTGGATTCCAGAGAGATTAACTAAGGTTCTGACCCAGTGATTGCCTAAAGTCGGGGGTCTGTTTATGTGTTTCCACAGGGAGAACAGCAGCCGATTTGGATTCCAGAGAGATTAACTAAAGCAATTTCTATAGACCAAAATAAGATGATTTGGCTCAAATCCATAACAGCTGATGTGCAAAACTCCAGTTTGGCTATCCTTACATCGGCGACAGAACAGGGATGCTTTTTTCAATATCTATTTTATTATTGCCCTTTACCACATCATGAAGTTCTCTTTTGTTTTTTTGAGCTCATACAGACCTAGGTTAATGTTTTGCTGATCAGTTCTATTTTTTGTCTATAAAGTTTTTAAACATTGCAATGATGATTTCACCTGTAAAAAGTTATAAGGCCTTTACTATTATATTATATGTTGTATGTATTTATTATGTGTGCACACTTGTGTTTTGTGTTATATGTTTGAATGTGTGTATGTCCATATATCATATATGATGAGTGCTCATGAAAAAATGGGTCCATTTTTTTTAATTCACGTGAATTAAATAGTTTAATTTAAATGGGGTAAACAACTGTTCAGGATTGTTTTAATATGTGAAAAAATAGGAGGTTAACAGACCTGTTTTTTTTACTTTTACCTTTTTTTCATTATATTTAATAATTCTCTTCAAGATAATGTAAATTGTTATGAAAATTGTTTTCTTTTAGTGCCTTCTGGAATGTTACATAATTTTTTCTTTAGCCATTATTGCCAGAATTCCTATCTTTATCCCAGTGCCCGTGAAGACAAAGATAAAACCAATATACAGGTTCTGCAATACCCATCACTGAACTGCTTGCAGAACTTGCTTGGAATATGTATCACTTGTATGCATTGTGAACTCACTTGTATGCATTGTGAACTATCTGCTGGTGCAGCGAATTGTGGTAGTGTTTGGATACTTATGCTGATTCTGTCATCAGTGGTACAATTTTTCCAAAAGGAGCCCTCAATTGGCTTGGTGTATCTTCCCTATTCTCGTTTGATAGAGGTCAGGAAACTTACAGAGGAAGGCGAAAGAATTCATCCACAATGACTGCTCTTTTGGCCATTTTTGTTTTGGATGCACACATGGGATCTTTCTTTAGATCTATCAGATTCTGAGATTCAAAGCCACAACCTCACACAGGGCCAAGAGGCTGATTCAGACACATCCCTTTCCAAAGCAATTAAGCAAAGAGCCACAGGTGATGCCCATTCCTTCCATTTGAATACTGTTTTCTTCAGGCTTCACAAAGGGGTGGCCTGAGGCCAAGACCTTCCTAACATTCAGGGCAAGGGAACCATAGGTAAGCAAATTGCCCAAAGCAGGGTTTCACACTGAGACTTTTCTGTTTACAATGATATCTGAGGTTTCTGAAATCTTCCCTTTCCCTTCAGCTATGCAGTACATGGCCATCTCACAGAGTTTGGAGGTGGTACATATCTTGAACACAAAACAATGAGGCTATTCTGGAGAGAGGCCAGAATTCAGGAATAAAACAGGAACTTAGGAAGATAGTAGGTGTTGCCTGTCCATAAGACAAGCAACAGTCCATTCATAAAAAGGGCAGAATGAATGCCTGGAAGCTTCCTACTAGACAGGACTCCTCCATTGATGCATTCTCTTTTCTAAAGACTACAACAACGGACACAGTGCATATACAGACATAGAAAAACTCGCCTTGTCAAATGACTTACTAGAAACAGTCGACTCCAAACCAAACAAACCACCTTTCCTACCTATTCTCAGAACATGAGACAAAACCATGAACTCACACCCACACCCACAAAGGAACCTGTTCCCACAAGTAGGTCTGTGACTATCTGTAGTGTCCTCTGACTGGTGGACCATACTATGTTCTTCCAAAATGGCCTGTCTTGTATCAGAACAGGCCTTCTTTGCCAACTCTGTTAAGTTGTCAGAAGCCAGCAGCTTTCTCAGGGAAGGCCCCTCTTCAGAGTTCTCCTGGCATTTGGCCATCCTCACATAAGGAGGTAACAAGAAATACTGACTCTGTCCTTGGTAAATTCAAACAAGTGTGCCCACTGGGACTGGGAATGGGACTGGCTCTGGGTGCCTGGCTTCCTGGATCCCAGGTTCAGAGAGTTCCATCACCAAGGAAGTGAGGTAGGTCACTTCCTTCAGGAATTGAATGAGGTCAATACCTTGGCAACCACTTTGTCCTAACAGTTGTTTACAAGGGTCCCATGAGATGGAGGCTGCCCCTAGTTCCTCTGACACATTCATTAGTTAGAATGGTATATCAACCATAGGCACCAGGGAACAGCTCTCCACACAGGCCTGTTTTGGTCCATCTTTTCTACATTAAGAACAGAGTGGCTGATTCAGACAGAATACTTCATACTGACCGGGTTTTTTGCCATGGAAGATGATTTTGCTATTTCAGGTCCTTCAGAGCTGCCTAAGTTTTCTCCAGGGAACATTTCTGCATGAACCTTTGAGGTTCTCAGCAGGTGGAAGATCCTCTACATTCCTGTATTGTAAGACCAACTCTGTCCCTGCTCTATTGTAAAGTTAGATTGAGGGAACAGTGTATGCTTAGGGTTAATAACAGGTTCGATTTGGGTTAGGAATCATTCTGAGGGATGCATAATGGTATTGGGAACCTGCGATATTTACAAGAATATAGAGGTAAAATATAAGCATGAAAACAGAAATCTAGTTATGATTTGAAGCCCAGAAGTGCATCGGGCCCTTGATTGGGATACTTAGCTTTGAATTATATTCTGCACAGATGTCTCAGATAAATCGATATACAATAGTAAGTGATAGGATCAGACATTTTCAACAGGCTTGAGGTTGAATATATAATCTTAGGAAGAAACAAATATTTAGTCACCAATAGGATTGACATTTGATAGCAGTAGGCAACCTGGACATTGATGTTTTTAGTAATCCATACTCACTTTCCATTTAGACTTCGGTACAAACATTAGTGTGACATTTGCATTTTGTGAAAGAAGTCACATGAAAAGACCAGTGAAGAAACCTCGTGGAAAACATGTATTTTGAATTAGGAAGTGATGGAATGTAAAACAAAATGCCTATTAATTTCTTAACTTGTTGATGAAATATATACCCTATCATGTGTATTAACTGAAGAAATAGAAATCTACCAGTATTGAATAAAAATGAATGACAAAATACACATCATGTCCCATAGAAATCTACTTGCATTGATATTAAACTGGGTCAGTTACTGCAGAAATATTAGGATTTGTATGCACCATTTACTGAAGTTAGTTTTCAGTACTAGGAATCAAATATGTAGTTCAGGTGGATGAATATTTCTCAGAATAATTTTGTGAAAAGTTGATTATTAATCCACATACATGAAAATGAATGAATTTACGGAGTGTATAGTAAGACACATATATTTCACATTTTGAAAAATCTAGAGTGTGTGTGTATATACATAAACACACACACACACACACACACACACACACACAGGCATTAAAAAGTAGCAATATATGCCAATTGAAATTCACCATGAAATATATGTCATCCACAGATCGAAATAAATTCGTTTTACTGAACATGGATTCATGTATAATATTGTTGTACTAGGAAGATCAACAATAGTCTGAATTTTCAGTTCCAACAGCATTCAGGAGGAGTGATCTCTTCTCACAATTTGTATCTGCCAAGTCAGCCACCTCACAAGAATGTACGTGTGGTACCAGGTAGGATTCTATATGTGCATATTAAAATACATGTACTGAATAGGCTACAGAAAAAGGGAGACAGGAATTCACATATTCGTTAACTTTAAAAACACATGGAGAACCATTTCAACAAAAAATTGACTAGATTTATAACATATACCCTATATAATGCAAAAGGCAATTCCAATGATACATCATTCGTCCTCTTAACTGCTTGTATTTCTATTCTTTTTGGGTTAATTTTCCCCATCATATTAGGATTAGTAGTCAGAGTCTAGTTGGGCATGTGTTAGTGTCAGGGATTCAGTATTTCAAATGGAAATTTGGAAAACGATTCCAATGTTTATGCAAATATGTGCTACAAAAATATCTTCCCACTCTCATCCAGAACAATGCCTTGACTTTACCTTCATTACAAGTAAAACACAATTAGAGTGGAAGAGTTAGATAATCTGTGAATACTTATCTGGAATCGAATATGTTCAGGAGTTCACAAACTTGGAGGTGGTAGAGAAGATTCCAAAAGTAAGGGAAAGGGAAAAACTCCACAAACATGGAGCTCTGCTGGACTAAAAACTTCTTGAGTAACTGCCTCTGAGCTTGGGCACTTGAAATATATGTTGTAGTCAGGAGATTTAGCTTCCTTTGTAGTGAGACCATCAAATCTGGGTATGATTCTATGTGACCTGGAATACATGATTTCTTATTTTCCAAAAAACATTAGGAAGCAGTCCTTAATTCTCTCTTTGTAGTTAAACTGTGGCCACTGGGGGCTAATTGTCTACCCTTTTGAACTCTTAAGCCATTTGGTCATCCTCCAGTTTTCCTGGTGTTTCTTGCTGCTGCATTGGGAATTTGGTATTTGCTTCACGAAATACAAGGAATTCAACTGGGACACAGTGCTGGAGGGAGTTCTGTCACGTGTGGTGGGTCAGGGTCTGCAGGAGAATGCACCAAACAGGCTTCTATCCCACATAGCTTGCCTCCTTAACCATAGCAACCTGATTCTAAACATTGGCCTGAATCCTCTCCATATAACAAGATGCCTTTACATAGAAGCGTCTGCTGGCTGCACCATGTCAGTCACAAGCCAATTGGAAGCCAATGGCAGATCCACATGGCCCAACCACAGATTTTTTTTTTTTTTTTTTTTTTTTATCACACACCTGCCCATCACTGCACTAGGCCCACTACTCAGCAGGGTCCAACTTACTGGAATCTCTGTTCTACACAATTTTCATGAAACTCAGTCAATCATGTCACTGTCCTGCATATTCATGATCAGCAACAGGACATCCAAAGTTTCTCCAGTACCATCTGGTCATGGGAATTTCAAAAATTTTATGGTATTTATCTAGCAATTTTTCAAGGATGAATTTGGCAGCATGTGGGTTTCAATTCATTCAGGGACCATTAAGTGTTTTGGAAGTTCATTTCAAAGAAAGTTCTGGAGAAATCTCACAGGCAAGGTTTCCCAAAGATTGGCCAAAAGGTCACATAAATTCAGGCCCATTGAGGTCTACAATGTGAGGTCCATGTGTGTTATGACTCTCAACTAAGCCTGCCAAGTCTTTCAGAATAAAATCATGTGATATCCAGCCTGAGATTCCCAGTGATCTCTGGAAAGCCACCCTGGGCCTAGATGTCAGTTTCCAAGGGTGACTCTCATACTTGGCTTCCTAAAATCCCAACCCAATTCATGGCAATACTTCTCTAAGTTCTATTCCTGTACTCAGTCTCTAAGGGGAATCACGCCACAGTTCAAACCCAGGTGGACTCATTCCTGTATTATAAGACGATCCATTCCAACTGCCACAAAAATGACCACAATTAAAAACAAAACACTCCCACATGGCCCTCATCTTCTTCCATATAGACACTCATCATATCCTCTGGCTGGAGATTTACATGAGGAATGCAGCCCAAGACAGTGTCCAGAATACGCTCCCTTGCTCCTCGTTTACCTAAATTCTGAGTGACCTGGACACCCTTCCTTTGAACCAGGAGTGATTAAATAGGACTGCCATTAATACTTATCCACTTCTCAAATTTGAGACCTACTGACTGTTGGGTTTAGATTCTTTATGTTAATTGGAGTCATGAAAAAACCCAAGCACCTATGTGCTAGCCTCTGCAGGGATTTGAAGAACTCATTTGACCTAAAGGATCCCTATTCTCACTTGATTGATGTCAGAAACCTTACAGAGGAAGGCGAAAGACTTATCCACAATGACTGCTCTTTTTGTCATTTTGGTTTTGGATGCACACATGGGATCTTTCTTTAGATCCATCAGTTGCTGAAAATCTAAGCCACAGCCTAACACAGGGCCAAGACGCTGATTCAGACAAATCCCTTTGCAGAGCAATTAAGCAAAGAGCCACAGGTGATGCCCATTCTTTTTATTTGAAAAAGGTTTTCTTCAGACTTCACAAAGCGTTGGCCTGAGGCAAAGACCATCCTGATATTTAGGGCAATAGAACAATAGGTAAGAAAAGGCGCAAAGCAGGGTTTCCACAATGAGACATTACAGGTCAAACTGGTATGTGAATTTTCTGAGATGCTCGCCATTCACTTCAGCTATTCAGTACATGGCCATGTCACAGAGCTTGGAGGTGGTACATATCTTGGATACAAAGCCATGAGCCTATTATGGATAGTGGCCAGATTTCAGGAAGAAAACAGGAACTTAGGAAGATCGTAGGTGTTGCCCATCAATATGGCAAGCCGCATTTCATTTACAAATTGGGCAGGATGAATGCTGGTAAGCTTTCTAATAGACAGGACACATCAATTGATGCATTCTCTTTTCTAAAATCTATAACCATGGACACAGTGGGATACAGAGACACAGAAACACTCGCATTGTCAAACGACTTACTAGAAACAATTCAGTCCAAACCAAACAAACATCATTTGTACCTATTCTCAGAACAAGAGCCAAATCCACAAACCCACACCCACACCCACAAAGGCACCTCTTTCCCCCAAGTAGGTTGTGACTATTTGGAGGGTCCTCTGACTGTGGGACATTCTGGTTCCCCCGAAATGGCCTGTCCTGTCTCTGATCTTGTGTCCTTTTCCAACTCTCTGAAGTTGTCAGGAGCCAGTGGTGAGCCACTACCTGCTTTCTCATAAAATGCCCGTCTTCAGAGATTTCCTGCCATTTGGCCATCCTAACATCAGTAGGTACCAAGAAAGATTGACTCTGCCCTCGGGAAATCCAAAAAGTGAAACCACTGCAACTGGGACTAGGACTGGCACTGTTTGACTGGCTTCCTGGATCACAAGTTCAGAGAGTTCCATCACCAAGGAAGTGAGGTGAGGTCACTTCCGTCAGAAACTGAATGAACTCACTGCCTTGTCAACCACTTTGTCCTAAGAGTTGCTTCCTGTGACACTTTCACAAGTTAGAATGGTATATCAACCATAGGCACCCAGTAACAGCTCTCCACACTGGTCTCATTTGGTCCATCTTCTCTACATTAAGAATAGAGAGGCTGATTCAGACACAACCCTTCACCCTGACCAGGTTGTTTTCAATGGAAAATGACTTTTGCTCTCTCAGGTCCTTCAGAGGTGCCTACATCTTCTCCAGGGATTATGTCTGCATGGACCTTTGAGGTTCTCAGCAGGTGGAAGATCCACTACATTCCTGTATTATAAGACCAACTCTGTCCCTGCTCTTCTGTAAAGTTAGATTGAGGTAAGAGTGTATGTTTAGGGTTAATAACATGTTTGATTTCGGTTAGTAATCATTCTGCTGAATGAATAATGGTATTGGGAACCTGCAATATGTATAAAAATATAGAGGTAAAATATATGTATAAAAACAGAAATCTAACTAACATTTGAAACCCAGAAGGGCACTGGGGCCTTGATTGGGATATTTAGCTTTGAATAAATCGATATACAATGGCATAGGACCTTGTACCTTGGATAATAGAATGTAGAAGAGAACATCCAGTCAAAAAGGATAGTCGGTAGTGAAAGGTTAATAAAATAGGTACTTGTCACTTCCTGTTTTTCCTTATGCTTAACAAAACACTGTTGAAATATTGAGAACTGTTTGCTCATCTTGTTCCCAGAATGTGCTGTTTCCAACTGCCAAAGTGTAGAATGTACTCCCTCACCCAGTTGCACGCAAACCAACCACTCGCCAAGACCCATCAGTAAACTTCCCTCCCTGCCCTCTCCAAGGAAAGTATATATGTTCTGCTTAAACTGCTCTCAGGGCTCTCTGCTCTATTCAAGGGAGCTCTGAGCCCCAGCATGCTGGACCCCCAATAAACCCTTTGCTGTTGGATAAGACAGTCTCTTGGTGGTCTCTTCCTTCAATGCTCGCCCGACCTTTACATATGGAGATTCCACCGAGTTCTGGCAGCGGCAGACAAGAGACCCTAACAGGCTCCTCTTGGGTTAAGCAAGGCGCCTCTTTCTGGTTTCAGTGTTAATCTTAGGGCTTGGAGAGCGTGAGCTCTCTCCAATGGTGGCTGACAGACATGTCACAGAGCCACAGGCCACGTCCCTGGGGGACGCCCCAAAGGACTCGGAAAATCGAGGAAAAATAGTCTTCTCGACTCAGTGATATTTTGTATCGGATTCGGTATTGCCAGCCCATTGGGTTTTGCTGGCTACTCAGTCCTGGTCTCTGTTTTGGATGTCCATTGAATGTCTTTATTGACTTGTTTTGTCTGTGTCGTCTGTCCTTGCATTCACTCTTTGTGTATCTTTCATTATGGGACACAGTACTTCAATACCCATGTCCCTGACCCTTGATCACTGGACCAAATTTCACTTAAGGGCTCAGAATCTTTCCTTTTTCAGTGAAACGCTGGACCTGCCAGACTCTCTGTGCCTCAGAATGGACCACCTTTGGACTTAGATGGCCTCTAGAAGGATCTTTCTGCTTCCCACTAATTTAATAAGCCAGAGATATTGTCTTTCAACTGGGCACACATAGCCATCCGGATGAACAGCCATATATCTTAACTTGTCAGGACCTCTGCAAATCTCCTCCTCCATGGGTGAAGCATTTCCTTGCCCCTGCCCCCACTCCTACTCCTTCGCCCACGATCACTCAAACCCTCTTCTCCTCCTCCTCCTCCACCCTCTGTTCTCCCTGAGTCACAAGATTTGACTCTACTGGACTCTCCTCCCCTCCTTATTCCCTGCCCTCGTCCCCCAACCACCAACACCCTCTAAGTGATTCCCCTGGAGCTGACTCAGCCTCTCCACCGTTGGACGAAGCCAAGCTAGCCCAGCGCCCTCCAGATAACTCATCCGCGGCACACACAGCCCCTCCTCCCCAGGAGGAAGCTGGCCTGGCTAAGGGAACTCGCTGGCGGCGAATGTTTGAAAACCCTGGAACTCCTGTGATGATCCCCCTATGTCCCTACGGGCCAATGATTGACAAAGGCAATGGGGGGAAAATGCAAGTCTACCAATATTGGCCTTTCTCCTCTTCAGACCTATATAACTGGAAAAATAACAATCCCCATTTTTTCGAGGATTCTACCCGGCTCACATGTCTGGTTGAGTCATTGATGTTTTCAGAGCCGCCTACTTGGGATGACTTTCAACAACTCCTAGGGACTCTCTTTATGACAGAGGAACAAAAGAGAATCCTCCTGGAAGCTAGAAAAAAAATCCTAAGACCAGATGGAAGACTGACATATCTTCCCAACATCATCAAAGCCGGCTTTCCCTAGAATCAACCCAACTGGTTCCCCAAAACTTTGAAGGTAGAAAGCATCTGTCCACTTCTCACCGGGTTCTAATAGTGGGCATCCGAGCGGCCTCTAGGTGACCAATTAATTTGGCCAAGGTAATAGAGATTATTCAAGGGCCTGATAAATCTGCCTCTATGTTTCTAGAGAGAATTATGGAGGCATAGGATATATACTCCTTTCAATACTCATGCAGAGGATCAAAAGGCATCTGTCACAATGGCCTTTATTGGGCATGCTGCCCTGGATATTTAAAGAAAGTTACAATGCTTAGATGGATTACAAGATATGACTTTGAGAGATTTAGTCAGAGAAGCCGAGAAAGTATACTATAAAAGAGAAACTGAGGAAGAGAAGGGAGCAAAGGGAGGATAAAAGAAACAAAAGACAGACTAATGAGTTGACTAAGGTCCCGGTCACAACAACCAAAGGGCCAGAAAATAAGAAACAGGGAGACAGGAAGGGATACCTGGTCCCACGCCAGAGGCCCCCCTGACCTCAGATCAATGTGCCTACTGTAAAGAAAGAGGACACTGGGTTCAAGAGTGCCCTAGAAAAAGACAGCCACGGGAGGCAGCCATTCTGACTCTTGAGGATGACTACAAAAGTTGGGGCTCAGATCCCCTCCCCAAACTCAGCGTAACTTTTGAAGTGGAGGGGACCCCAGTGAACTTTGAAGTGGATACAGGGGCAATAAACTCAGCCCTTAAGGGCCCATTAGGCCCTCTATCAAATAAAAGGTCTCTAGGTCAAGGGGCTAATGGCTGTAAATGTCGAGCTTGGACAACTAAGAGGACCATGGACCTGGGGAAATAAAAAATCCATCACTTTTTTTTTAGAAATTCCTGAATGCCTGGCCCCATTGATGGGCAGAGATCTGCTCACCAAGCTCCGGACCAAAATAAGTTTTAACCCTGAAGGCCCCAAGTGGAATTTCTAAATCTTCCAGTAAAAACTCCTACAGTCATGGCTCTAACTATGTCAGTAGAAAATGCATATCAACTCACTCACCTTGGTTCAAAGAAACTGCAGGTATTTCTGAAGTATCAAAAACAGAGTTTTCCACTAACAGACTCACAGCAAAATTAAATAACTGAATGGGTATAAAAACCCTGTTGCTTCCATCAATTGCTTAATGCTTACCCTTTCAAGCTTCCTGCAGGAAAGCACCTACGAGGAACCAGACCAGGACAATTCTGGGAAGTGGACTTTACTGAAATTAAGCCAGCAAGGTATGGACATAAATATCTCCTAGTCTTTGTAGATACATTTTCAGGATGGATTGAAGCCCTCCCCACAAAAAGAAAAAAGAAGAAAAGAAACAGCGCAAATGATGCTCAAGAAGATAGTGGAAGATATTTTTCCAAGATACGTCCTGCCTAAGGTAACAGGGTCTGATAATGCACAGGGGTTCATGGCCCAGGTAAGTCAGGGGTGAGCCAGGAACCTGGGGGTTAATTGGAAGTTATATTGTGCTTATAGACCCCAGAGTTGAGGACAGGACAGGGTGAAAGAATGAATAGAACCATTAAAGAGACCTTAACAAAATTCAGCTTAGCGACCAGCATAAAAGATTGGACTATGCTCCTGCCTTATGCAAATTTTCATGCAAGAAATACTCCCTCTGTTTCATGAGTAACCTCACCCCCTGTGAAATTCTCTATGGGGCCCCTCCACCAGTAAGGGACCTAACCCCAACTCTAAGACCTAACGATCCCTTCCACACGCCCTTTCTTGACAGACTTAAAGCTCTTGAAAGAACTCAGCGATACCTATAAAAACAGCTTGCCACTGCCTACCAAACTGGGGATGAAGGGACTCCACATCAATATCAATTAAGAGACTTCATCTATGTAAGACACCATCAGGTGTCATCCCTGGAACCCCGCTGGAAATGACCATACCAGGTGCTACTTATAACACGTACAGTGGTAAAGGTAGACGGAATCACTTCCTGAATCCATGCCTCTCATCTCAAACCTGCGCCCTGTCCAGACTCTTTCTGCAAACTGTAAAAGACTAGTAACACTTTCAAATTGCGTATTCGCCATGTGGATAAGGCTATAGACTGACCCCTTGGCCACAAATAGTCCTAACCCTCATCAGCCCGTTCAGCAGCGATGGCTGATCACAAATCCTACTGGAAAAAAAGTATAATCTAATTTGCATACAGCCACCTTAGGGACCTGGTGGCCATCTCTCCACCCAGACATTTGTCAGTTGGCTATAGGTCTTTCCTATTGGGATATCCCTGATGAAGAGGATCCCACTAAAATACCATTAAATACCCTCCATACCATAGGTAATGGAAACAAACATTATTGATGTGGGGACACGCGAGCCAGATGCAGGTTGGCTAGCCTGGATTACTATGTTTGCCTGGCAGACTATCAAAGCCACAAACAGTCACGGCTGTGTGGGGGAAAAGCCGACTTTTTCTGTAAGTCATGGGGATGTGAGCATACAGGGGCTGCCTAATGGAACCCAAACTCCTCATCTAATTCAGTACAGAGCATTGGCCATACTACCAATTAGATAACCAAAACCGATGGCCCCCAGAGGGGTCTCTAGATCCTCAAATTCTGTGTGACCTTTTTTTTTTTAAAGAGAGAGTGAGAGAGAGAGACAGAGAGAATTTTTAATATTTATATTTTAGTTTTTGGCCGACACGACATCTTTGTATGTGATTCTAAAGATCGAACCCGGGCCACACGCATGCCAGGCGAGCGCGCTACCGGTTGAGCCACATCCCCAGCCCCGCATGACCTTTTTAACTTCTGAAAGTGCTCAAAAGGGTGAAAGGAGGTTTCCCTATGGGCAGGAATTTTCAATCCTTCGCTCACATCATGAACTATGCTTATACAATAGATCCTCACCTTCAGCCTTCTGCTCCAGAGTCTCTGCTGTCACTCCCACCTCAGCAACCAGATTTCTCCCGTCCAATTATTAGATCAAAAACCCAAACCTCCGCTGGTTTTCAGACCATTGCCCCCTTGCTGAGGTAGCAGGTACTGAGGTACCCCTCCACCAACTCACTCCTCTCTTCTCCTGTCAGTGCCTACACCGGGTCCCACCAGGTCCTCTTACCAGCTAACCCAAAGCTAAAACCACCTGAGGAGAGTCCTCAGACCCCTATACAACATGTAATGAAAATGGCCTTTAATGTTGCTTGTCATCACTGAAAAGGGTTTACTAAGAATTTAAAGTCCCTCACATGCGTTTTGGGATACTCACTCTTGTCTTCCCCTCTGCTCTACCTGTTCTACTGCTCAAGTTTTTGTTGCTAGGAAAATCCCAAACCCCTTTCCCATTATTCTTTTACATCTCTCCTTCCTCATTCTCAGATCCTCGGAGCTGCTGTCAGCCCCACCTTTCCTGTCTTCCCCTTCTGTACCAGGCCCACAGAAAAGTCTTAATTGACTTTCTACAGAAGTCTTCACCATGGATGACTTTAGGACTTTCAGCAAAAGAGTCCCTATAAAAGAGTTCAATGTAGATAAACTTCCTCTTTTATTGTTGCCTTGTTCTACTTGGCCACTGGCTAAAAAAATCAGCACTCTTATGTTAGACACCCCCTTAGTTGTTTTCCACAAAATATGTGAACAAGACCTCTGCCCCTGAGCTGGGGCTTTACTGAGATGGCTACATTTCTAAGATAAAGAAGTTACCAACTGGGCTCCGTGGTAACACCTGGCAGGGGGCAAAAATAAGAAAGGTAAGAAAAAGCTCTCCCCCTTCCACGTGTCCTTGAAAAGTTAACTTGCCCAGAACAGAGGAAAAAACAGAAACAAAAACTGGGTTTTTGAACATCTGCAGACTGTGAACTTCTGAGCCCCTTCCATGTTGGGTACAAAATTCTGAAATTACCTAAACTTGAGTTTCAGGGGATTAATTGATTACAACAGAAGCAATGCCCTCTAAATCTGGTTGCAACCAAATAGGACGGTTTCCCTGTCTTCGGTGCTATCTTAGGAGCCTTACCTACAACAGCCTAATTCTATATAATTAAACATTGTTTATGTTTTAAAGAAATGGACAACAGATGTGATTAATTGTGTAATGGTGCAGATGTTTCCCAGAGTGCTCTAACATGATGCAGATTCATTTGAAGATCAAATAGGGGGGCATACAACCCGTTTCCACTGGGAACATATATCCCTCACTTTAGCCATCCTATTAGGAATAGGAGTTGCTGCAGGGTTGGACACAGGAACCACTGCACTGGTCCATGGGACACAACAAATGACCCAATTTGAAGCAGCAATAGACCAAAACAAAGATATTAGATACCTCCATCAGAGCTTTGCATGAATCTTTAACCTCTCTCTCTGAAGTTGTTTTACAGAACAGGCGAGTGACACAAAACACACACACACAGAAAAAAAATAGCAATATATATGTCAATAAAAATTCATCATAAAATATATATTATCCACAGATCCAAAAATATTCATTTTACTGAACATGGATTTATGCATAATGTTGTTCAATAGGAAGCTCACCCATAGGTTGAATATTCAGTTCCAACACGGTTTAGTAGGAGTGATCTCTTCTCACAATTTGTACCTGCCAAGTCATCCACCTCACAAGAATGTATTTGTGGTAACACGTAGGATTCTTTATATGCATATAAAAATACATGTGCTGAATAGGCTACAGAGAAAGGGAGACAGGAATTCACATATTTGTTTACTTTAAAAAAACATGGAGAACTATTTCAATAAAAAATTGACTAGATTTAACTCCTACTCTGTATCATGCATAGGCAAGTCCAAATATACACCGTGCCTCCTCTGAACTGCTTGTATTTCTATTCTGTTTGGGTTATATTTCTCCATCCTATTAGGATTAGTAGTCAGAGTCTGGTCGGGTATGTATCAGTGTCAGGGATTCAGTATTTCGAATGAAAAATAGGAAATTGAATCCAATGTGTATGCAAATATATGCTACACAAAAATCTTCCCACTCTCATCCAGAACAATGCTTTAATATTACCTTCGCCTCAAGTGAGACACAATTAGAGGAGAAGAGTTAGAAAATCTGTGAATACCTATCTGGAATGGAAAATGCTCCAGATTTCACATCTTTGATGGAGGTAGAGGATTTTCTAAAAGTAAGGCACGGGGTAAACACTCCACAAACATGGAGCTCTGCTGGCCTAAAGACTTTTTGAGAATCTGCCTCTGAGGTCGGGCACTTGAAATATAGGTTGTTGTCAGGAGCTTTAGCTTCTTTTGTAGTGAGACCATCAAAGCTGGGTCTCCATCTCTTTGACCTGAAGAACCTGGTTTCTTATTTTCCAATGAACATGAGGCAGCAGGCCTGAATCATCTCTTTGTAGGTAAACTGTGACCACTGGTGACTTAGTGTCTCTCTGAGTGAACTGTGAAGCCATTTGGTCCTCCTCCACTTTTTGTGGTGTTGTTCCTGCTGCACTGGGAGTTTGATATTCGCTTCATGAAATACAAAGATTCCAACTGGGACACAGTGCTGGAGGGAGTTCTGTCACGTGTGGTGGGTCAGGGTCTGCAAGAGAATGCACCAACCAGGCTTCTATCCCTCATAGCTTGCCCCATTGCCCCCTTGTCCATATCAACCTGATTCTGAACATTGCCCTGAAACGTCTCCATATAACAAGATGACATTACATATAAGGATCTGCTGGCTGCACCATGTCAGTCACAAGCCATTTGGAATCCAATGGTAGATCCTCATGGCCCTACCACGGATATTTTAACAAACACCTGCCCACCACTGTTCTAGGCCCACTACTCAGCAGACTCCAAAGTACTGGCATCTCTGTTCTACACCATTTTCATGAAACCCAGTCAATCAGGCACTGTCTTGTATACTCATGATCAGCAACAGGACACTCAAAGGTTCTCCAGTGCCACCTGGTCATGGGAATTTCAATAATTACATGGTGTTCTTCTAGTCATTTTTTAAGGATGAAGTTGGAGGCACTGTGGGTTTCACTTCATTCAAGAACCATTAAATGTTGAGGAAGCTCATTTCAATGAAAGTTCTGGAGAACTCTCACAGGCAAGGCTTACCAAAGAGAGGCCAAAAGATCACATGAAGCCAGGCCAATTGAGGTCTACAATGTTAGGTCTATGTGTGTTTTGACTCTCAACTATGGCTGCCAAGTCTTTCACAATAAAATCATATGATATCTTGGCTGATATTCCCAGTGCTCTGTGGAAAGCCACCCTGAGCCCATGTCTCAGTTTCCAAGGGCGACGCTCATGCGTGGCCTCCTGAAGTCCCATCACAATTCATGGAAATACTTCTCTGAGGTCAGTTCCACAACACAGTCACTAAGGGGAATCACACCAGAGTTCAAGCCCAGGTGGACCCAGACCTTTCTTCCAACCGCCACACAAATGACCACAATTAAAACCAATACTCTCCCACATGGCCCTTATCTTCTTCCATATAGCCACTCTGGTAACCTCTGGCTGGAGGATTCCATGAGGTCTCAGCCAAAGAGAGTGTCCAAAATAGGCTCCCTTTCCCCTATTTTGCCTAAAGTCAGAGTGGCCTGGACACCCTTTCCATGAACCAGGAGTGATCAATTAAGCCTCCCATTAATACTGCTCTGTTTCTCCAATTTGAGGCCTACTGACTTTCAGCTATAGATTCTTTATGTGATTTGAAGTCATGCGAAAACCCAAGCACCTCTGCAGGGCTTTGAAGAACTCGTTTGACCCAAAGAATACCTATTCTCACTTGATGGAGGTCAGGAACCTAACAGAGGAAGGCGAGAGACTTCATCCACAATGACTGATCTTTTGGCAATTATGGTTTTGGATGCAGACATGGGATCATTCTTTAGATCCATCAGGTGCTGAGAATCAAAGTCACAGCCACATACAAGGCCAAGAGGCTAAATCAGACACATCCCTTTCCAAAGCAATTAAGCAAAGAGCCACAGGTGATGCCCATTCATTTCCATTTGAAAACTGTATTCTTCAGGCTTCACAAAGGGGTGGCCTGAATCAAAGTCCTTCCTGACATTCTGGGCAACAGAACAATAGGTAAGCAAAAGGCCCAAAGCAGGGTATATCCACTGAGACTTTCCTGGTCACATTGATATCTGAGTTTTTTGAGATGCTGGCCATTCCCTTCAGCTATCCTGTACATGGCCATGTCAAAGACCTTGGAGGTGGTACATATCTTGGACACAAAACCATGAGCCAATTCTGGAGAGTGGCCAGAATTCAGGAAGAAAACAGCGACTTAGGAAGGTAGTAGGTATTGCCCATCCATAAGGCAAGCTGCACTCCATTCATAAATTGGGCAGGATGAATACTGGGAAGCTTTCTACTAGACAGGACACATCCATTATTGCATTCTCTTTTCTCATGTCTACAACAGTGGACACAGTGGGATACACAGACATAGAAACACTCATCTTGTCAAACGACTTACTAGAAACAGTTCACTTCAAACCAAACAAACCACCTTTCCTACCTATTATCAGAACATGAGACAAAACCACAAACCCACACTCACAAAGGCACCTCCTTCCTTCAAGTATGTGTGTGTCTCTCCAGAGTTTACTTTGAGTGGTGGCCCATACTATGTTCCCCCGAAATGGCCTGTCCTTTCTCAGATCTGGTTTCCTTGGCCAACTCTGTGAAGATGTCAGGAAAAAGTGATGAGCCACTACCTACTTTCCCAGGAAAAGTCCCTCTTCAGAGCTCTCCTGGCATGTGGCCATACTCATCTCAGTTGGTACCGAGAAAGACTGACTCTGTCCTTGGAAAATCCAAACAACTGAGCCCACTGGGACTGGGACTGGGATTGCCTCTCGGTGTCTGGCTTCTTGGATAGCATTTTCAGAGAGTTCCATAACCAAGTAAATGAGGTATGTCACATTCTTTGGAACTGAATGAGGCCACTGCCTTGGCAACCCCTTTGTCCTAACAGTTGCTTCCAAGGGTCCCATGAGATGGAAGCTGCCCCTACTTCCTGTGACACTTTCACAAGTTAGAATGGTATATCATCCATAGGCACCCGGGAACAGTTCTCCACACAGTCCTTGTTTGGTCCATCTTCTCTACAATTAGGAGAGAGAGGCTGATTCAGACTCATCCCTTCATCCTGACCAGATTGTTTGCCATGGAAGATGACTTTTGCTCTCTCAGGTCCTTCATACCTCCCTACAACTTCTCCAGGTATCATTTCTGCATTCACCTTTGAGGTTTTCAGCAGGTGGAATGTCCCCTACTTTCCTGTATTTTAAGAACAACTCTGTCCCTGCTCTTCTGTAAATTGAGATTGAGGGAACAGTGTATGTTTAGGATTAATAACAGGTTCGATTTGGGTTAGGAATCATTCTGTGTGATGAATAATGGTATTGGGAACCTGCGATATTTACAAAAACATAGAGGTGAAATATAAGTATGGAAACAGAAATCTAGGTATGATTTTAAGCCCAGAATGGCATTGAGTCCTTGGTTGGGATACTTAGCTTTGAATTATGTTCTTTAACCATGTCTCAGATAATTCGATATACAATGTCACAGGACCTTGTACCTGGGTAGATTGAATGTAGAAGAGAACATCTAGTCAAAAAGCGATAGTAGGTAGGATTAGGAAGATAGTCGGTAGGTTTAGGAAGAAGAGTGAGTATAGGATTTGGACCAAAAGTTCTTTAGCAATAGGGTTTCGGTTAGAGAGTGAATGAAAATGTCAGCATATGTGAAGAGTCAGTCACAATGATGAACTGGGGAAAATATGTAGGAAATCAGGCATCAATAGAGACAATATGAAATCAGGCAAAGTATAAAGTGAGTGATAGGATTAGACATTTTCAAGAGGGTTGAGTTTGAATATATAAGCATTGGAAGAAACAAATATGATGTCACCAATAGGATTGACATTTGAGAGCATTAGGCAACCTGGACATGGATTTTTTTAGTTATCCATGTTCACTTTTCTTTTACGCTTTGGTACAATCATAAGTGTGACCATTACATTTTTTGTTCAGAATTTTACTGTGATAAAATGTATATGTGGATCAGGTGACATGAGTATTTCTTCCACCATTTCTGGGAGCAATATTTTGAAGACATATACAGTAGTGTTAGGGGTACAAAGAGGTGTACCCTGTGTCTATGAATATAGAGATAATGCATGAGTAGACCATCCTGTGAATAAATAATATAACTGGTTCCACTTTAAATAATGGAATTGACATCTGAAACTATACAGGAAATCTTATGTTGATATACAATCATTTATTCCAACCAGTTATACATCTAATGGAAATATTAGGATTATGGTTTATCATGAAGGGTGTTTGAGTTTTGCTTCATAAGTGATTATAAAAAATGAAAATATTGTGATTGGAAAAAAGTCTTATGAAAAGACCATTCAAGAAACATGGAGGAATACATGTGTTCTGAAGCAGGAAGTGATTGATCATGAAAAAAATGCCTATATGTTTTCTAACTTTTGGATGAAATATATATCCTATGATGTGCATAAACTGAAGAAATAGTAATGTACCAGTGTTGAATAAAAATGAACCGCAAAATACACATCATGTCCCCTAAGAATCTACTTGCATTGATGTTAACTGGGACAGTAACTGTAGAAATATTAGAGTTTGTATGCGCCATTCACTGAAGTTAGTTTCAGTACTAGGAAACAAATATGTATTTCAGGTGGATGATTATTTCTGAGAATGATCTTGTGGAAAGTTTGTTATAAATCCACATATATGAATATGAATGAATTTAGCGAGTGTATAATAAGACACATATATTTCATATATACACACTCACACGCACAGACATTAAAAAGTAACAATATAGGAGATCCAACATGGCGGCGGGCATGGAGAAATCAAGTCTCTGACCTCTTATGCGCGGGCATAGGGGGTCATAAACTGTCTAAATGCTATTTGCTCACAATCACTAGGCAATGCTGACCTGACGTCGATCTGCGGCGAACAGTCTGGGACCTTCAGAACACACACAGAGCCCGGATCAGCTGCATACAAGCTCAGATTTGCCTGCTTCTCGTGACTCAGAACTAACGTTCCCGCTAAAATAACTGGTCGGCCCTTCTGAATTTACAGAGATAAAAGCAAACTGAGCCTTCATAGGCAGTGGCCACTGGATTGAAATGGGGCTTGGGAGAGACAGTTAGGACCAACCGTTGCATTGGTCACCTGGCAAAAGGAATGAACGGTCACCATTTGCATGGGATAACACCATGGCAGAGAACTGACGTCATGGGCAGAGGAGATAACTTTATTGAAATCAGCACGACAGGTGTGTAATCCCCTATCCATCTCTCTCCACACAGCTGGGAAACCTTAAGGGCCCCTCACAGCTCTCCCTTAAGGGACCCTCCCAGCTCTCCCATGAGCAAGATAGCCAGACCAAGGGAATCAGGTGTGGCGCGGGATTCGCGGCCTGGAATTCCCAGCTACCGCTCCCACCAGTGCTGACAACCAGCACCAGCTAATGGGGGCATGGCTACCAGAGGGTAAGCAAATTTGCTGGGGGCTGTCAGCCCAAAGCTCTACAAACTTAGGGTCTGAGGAGGGCAAACAGGGAGAGTGTGCCAGGCGTTCATGAAAACAGGGTTACCAGGAGCAGAGACCTGACATGTAGCCAGTATTTTGGTGAGTGTCACAGTTGAGTGGAGCCTGGCTTGAGGAAACACAAGAGAAGGCCCTAGGTTCTCAGGATTAGAGACCCACCCAATCTGGAAGGAAGAGCTGCTGCACAGTGATTGCTTCCCACCTATTGAGAGGAGACGCTTGGCCCAGTGAGTACAGCTCCACCTACTGAAAAAAAAGTTAATTGAAGTCTATGACTTCATGTATTTTTATTATTTTTTTTATTTTTAGTTTTTTTTTCTTTTTCTTTCATTTTCATTTTTTGTTGTTGTTTTTCAACTTATTTTAATGTTTTTATTTTTTTAATTTTATTATTATTATTATTATTTTAAATTTTAATTTTCATTTTTTAAATTATCATTATTATTTTAAAAAATTATTTTTTCTTTATTTTCTATTTTTTCTTTTGTCTTTTTATTTCTTTTCAATTTTCTTATTCCCTCTTCCTTGAATTCTACCTACCTATTCTCATTCTCTTTAGTGACTTCTTCCCATCCCTTCTGATATCTTTCCTCCCAATCTTCAAATAAATTTATAAGAGTAAGCAGTATCTCAGCCCTCAAACAGAACAAGAAGTAACATGAGCAGCATAAAAAGGCAAGAAAGAAAAGGAGTACAAACAATGAAGGACAACCTAAATTTTCAGGAGGACCTAGAATCATCAGAAAAATGGTCATATAAAGAACTCAAGGAATACCTTAGAGAGATGGAATGGAACCTTAAAGAGGATACGAGACAGCAAATCCATACAGTGAAAGAACACATTGAAAATGAATTACATAAACAGATAAAAGAAGAAGTTAAGCATCTTTATCAGGGATAGAGATTATAAAAAAATCAAACAATAATTCCAGAAATGAAGGAAACGATAAACCAAATTAAAAACTCAATTGAGAGTATCACTAACAGAGTGTAGCAAGTAGAATACAGAATGTCACATAATGAAGACAAAATATATCATCTTGAAAAGAGTCTAGCCAACACAGAAAGGCTGGTAAAAAATCACGAGAAAAACATCCAAGAGATAGGGGATAACATAAAAAAAAACAACTGATGAGTCATCTGGATAGAGGAAGGTACAGAGATTCAAACCATGGGAATGAGTAACCTGTTGAATGAAATAATTACAGAAAATTTTCCAGAAATAAAAAAGGAAACGGATATACAAATTGTAGATGCTTACAGGACACAGAGCACACAAAATTACAGTAGACCAAAGCCAAGACACATTGTATGAAGATATCCAATATACAGAACAAAGAGAAAATATTAAAAGCTTAAAGAGAAAAGTTGCAGATTACATTCAGGGGTAAACCAAAAATGTTAACAACGGATTTTTCATCACAGACACTGAAAGTGAGAAGATCCTGGAACAATGTATTTCAAACACTGAAAGACAATGGATGCCAACCAAGAATTCTGTATCCAGCATAATTAAGCTTCAGGTACGACAACAAAATAAAAATCTTTCATGATAAACAAAAGCTAAAAAAATTTTCAGTCAGAAAACCAGCATTGCAAAGTGTATTGAGCAAAACACTACATGAGGAAAAAATAAAAAACAACAACCAAAACCATCAGTGGGAAGTGCCTCAGTAATGACAGAGGGCGCGGGAAAAGCTAATCATGGAGAAAAAAACTAAATAAAAAAAAAAAAAAGATAAATATTCAAACATGGCTGGCAGTACAAACCATATATCAATAGTAACGCTAAACACTAATGGCTTAAACTCTCCAATAAAGCAACATAGGCTTGTAGCTTGGATTCAAAAAACAAATCCAACAGTATGTTGCCTCCAGCAGACACATCTGAATGGAAAAGACATACAAAGGCTGAAGGTGAAAGGTTGGGAAAAAATATACCATGCACACGGTTCTCATAAGCAAGCAGGGGTGGCCATCCTCATATCGAATAAAATCGACTTCAAAACTAATTTAATCAAAAGGGATAAGGAAGGACATTATATACTGTTAAAAGGAACCATTCACAAACAAGACATAAAAATTATCAATATTTACGCACCCTTTAATGGTGCTGCGACGTTCATAAAAAAAATTCTCCTCAAGTTCAAGAATCAAATAGACCACAACACAATAATTATGGGTGACTTCAACACACCTCTCTCATAATTGGACAGATCCTCCAAACAAAAGTTGAATAAAGAAACTATAGAACTCAATATCACAATCAATAACCTAGACTTAACTGACATATATAGAATATATCAACCATCATCAAGTGGATATACTTTTTTCTCAGCAGCACATGGATCCTTCTCAAAAATAGACTATATATTATGCCATAGGGCAACCCTCAGTAAATATATAGAGGTGGACTTAATACCATGAATTTTATCTGATCATAATGGAATGAAACTGTAAATCAATGAAAAAGAAGGAAGGAAAAATCCTACATCACATGGAAAATGAACAATATGTTACTGAATGATCAATGGGTTACAGAAGACATAAATGAGGAAATCAAAAAATTCTTAGAGATAAATGAAAATACAGACACAACATATCGAAATCTATGGGGCACAATGAAAGCAGATTTAACAGGGAAATTCATCACATGGACGTCATTCCTCAAAAAAAGGAAAGAACAACAAATAGATGAGCTAACACTTCATTTCAAAACCCTAGAAAAGGAAGAGCAAAACAACAGCAAATGTAGCAGAAGGCAAAAAATAATTAAAATCAGATCGGAAAACAACAAAATTGAAACAAAAGAAATTATTGAAAAAATTAACAAAAGTAAAGCTTGGTTCTTCGAAAAATAAATAAGATAGATAGACCCTTAGCATCCCTTTATGTTCAAAACATTAGAAAAACTAGGGATAACAGGAACTTACCTCGACATTGTAAAAGCTATCTATGTTAAGCCTCAGGCTAGCATCATTCTGAATGGAGAAAAATTGAAGCATTCCCTCTAATATCTGGAACAAGACAGGGACGTCCTCTACCACCACTTCTATTCAATATAGTTCTCAAAACACTGGCCAGAGCAATTAGACAGATGAAAGAAATTAAAGGCATAAAAATAGGAAAAGAATAACTTAAATTATCACTATTTGCAGCTGACATGATTCTATATATAGAAGACCCAAAGGGGTCTACAAGAAAACTACTAGAACTAATAAATGATTTCAGCAATGTGGCAGGATATAAAATCAACATGCATAAATCAAAGGCATTTCTGTATATCAGCGACAAAACTTCTGAAACAGAAATGAGAAAAAAAAAACACTCCATTCACAATATCCTCAAAAAATAAAAATAAAATCTTTGGGAATCAACCTAACAAAAGAGGTGAAAGATTTATACAATGCTTACTACAGAACCCTATAAAGAGAAGTAGAATAAGATCTTAGAAGATGGAAAAATATACACTGTTCATGGATAGGGAGAACTAACATCATCAAAATGGTGATATTACCAAAAGCTCTCTATAGGTTTAACGCAATGCCAATCAAAATCCCAACGGCATTTCTTGTAGAAATAGAGAAAGCAATCATGAAATTCATATGGAAAAATAAAAGACCCAGAAAAGCAAAAGCAATTCTAACCAGGAAGTGTGAATAAGGCGGTATAGCGATACCAGATTTCAAACTAAATTTCAGAGCAATAGTAACAAAGACAGCATGGTACGGGTACCAAAACAGGCGGGTGGACCAATGGTACAGAATGTAGGACACAGAGATTAATCCACAATGCTACAACAATCTTATATTTGATAAAGGAGTTAAAAGCATGCAATGGAGGAAGGATAGCATCTTCGACAAATGGTGCTGGGAAAACTGGAAATCCATATGTAACAAAATGAAACTGAATCCCTTTCTCTCGCATGCACAAAAGTTAACTCAAAATGGATCAAGGACCTTGATATCAAATCAGAGACATGGCATGTGATAGAAGAAAAAGTTGGCTACGATCTACATACTGTGGGGTCGGGCTCCAAATTCCTCAATAGGACACCCATAGCACAAGAGTTAATAACTTGTATCAACACATGGGACTTACTCAAAGTAAAAATTTTTTTCTCAGCATAGAAACAATAAGAGAGGTAAATAGGGAGCCTATATCCTGGGAACAAATCTTACTCCTCACACTTCAAATAGAGCCCTAATATCCAGAGTATACAAAGAACTCAAAAAATTAAACAATAAGATAACAAATAACCCAATCAACAAAGGGGCCAAGGACCTCAACAGACACTTCTCAGAGGAGGACATATAATCAATCAAAAAATACATGAAAAAATGCTCACCATCTCCAGCAGTCAGAGAAAGGTGAATCAAAACCACCATAAGATACCATCTCACTCCAGGAAGATTGGCAGCAATTATGAAGTCAAACAACAAGTGCTGGCGAGGATGTGGGGAAACAGATACACTTATACATTGCTGGAGGGACTGCAAATTGATGCAGCCAATTTGGAAAGCAGTATGGTGATTCCTTGGAAAGCGGGGAATGGAACCACCATTTAACCCAGCTATTCCCTTTCTCGGTCAATTCCCTAAAGACCTAAAAATAGCGTGCTACAGGGACACTGCTACATCAATGTTCATAGCAGCACAATTCACAATAGCAAGATGGTGGAACCAACCTAGATGCACTTCAATAGATGAATGGATAAAAAAAATGTGGCATTTATACACAATGGAGTATTACTCTGCCTTAAAAAATGACAAAATCATGGAATTTGCAAGGAAATGGATGGCACTAGAGCAGATTATGCTAAGTTAAACTAGCCAATCCCAAAAAAACAAATGCCAAATGTCTTCTTTGATATAAAGAGAGTAACTAAGAACAGAGAAGGGATGAAGAGGATGAGAAGACGATTAACATTAAAACAAGGATGAGAGTTGGGAAGGAAAGGGAGAGAGAAGAGAAATTGCATGGAAATGGAAGGAGACCCTCAGGGTTATACAAAATCACATACAAGAGGAAGTGAGAAGAAAGGGAAAAATAATACAAGGGAGAGAAATTTATTACAGTAGAGAGGGTAGAGAGAGAAGAGTAGAGGAGAGGGGAGGGGAGGGGGATAGTAGAGGATAGGAAAGGCAGCAGAATACAACAGACACTAGTATGGCAATATGTGAATCAATGGATGTGTAAGTGATGTGATTCTGCAATCTGTATATGGGGTAAAAATGGGAGTTCATAACGCACTTGAATCAAAGTGAGAAATATGATATATCAAGAACTATGTAATGTTTTGAAAAAGCATAAATAAAAATTTAAAAAAAGGAAACTAACTTTGGTGAATGATGCACGTGAATCCTAATATTTCTACAGTAACTGATCCAGTTTAATATCAATGCAAGTAGATTCCTTTGGTACATGATGTGTATTTTGACGTTTATTTTTATTCAACACTGGTACATTACAATTTCATCAGTTTATGCACATTAAAGGATATATATTTCATCCACAATTTAGCAAATTTATAGGCATTTGTTTCATTTTCAATCACTTCCTGCTTCAGAACTCATGTCTTCCTCCATATTTCTTGACTGGTAATTTTATGAGACTTCTTTCCAAACACATTATTTTCAATTTCCATAATCATTTTGAAGCAAAACTCACACACACTTCATGATAAACAATAACCCTAAGATGACAATTAGATATATAACTGGTTGGAATGAATGATTGTATGTCAATATATGATTTCTTATATATATTCAGATATGAATTCAATCCATTATTTAAAGTGGAACCAGTTATATTATTTATTCAGAGTATGTTCTATTCATGCATTATCTCTATATTCATAGACACAGGGTACACCACTTTGTACCCCCAATACTAATTTATATGTCTTCAAATATTGCTCACAGAAATGGTGAAAGAAATTCTCATGTCACATGATCTACATATATATTTTATCACAATAATTTTCTGGGCACAAAATGCAAAGGTCACACTTATGATTGTACCAAATCCTAAATGAAAATTGAACATGGATTACTAAAAACATCCATGTCCAGGTAGCCTAATGCTTTCAAATGTCATTTCTATTGGTGACTACATATTTGTTTCTTCCTAAGATTATGTATTCAATAACAATCCTGTTGAAAATGTCTAAACCTATCACTCACTTTATAATTGCCTGATTTTGTAATGTCTCTATTGATATTTTCTTTTCTATATTTTCCCCAGTTCATCATTTTGACTGACTCTTCGCATATGCTGACATTTACATTCACTCTATAAATGAAACCCTATTGCTAAAGAACATTTGATCCAAATTTTATACTCACTCTTTTTCCTAAACTTACGACTGTCTTCCTAATCCTACCGACTATCTCAATTTGAGTGGATGTTCTCTTCTACAATCAATCATCCAAGGTACAAGGTCCTATGCCTTTGATTATCAATTTATCTGAGACAAACGTGCAGAACACAATTAAAAGCTAAGAATCCCAATCAAGGGCCTAATGCCCTTCTGGGCTACAAATCTTACCTAGATTTCTGTTTTCATACTTACATTTCACTTCTAAAGTCTTATAAATATCGCAGGTTCCCAATACCACTATTCATCAAGCAGAATGATTCCTAACCCAAATCGAACATGTTTTTAACCCTAACCATACACTGTTCCCTCAATCTAACTTTACAGAAGAGCATGGACAGAGTTCGTCTTGCATTTCATCAATGTATGGGATCTTCCACCTTCTGAGAACCTCAAAGGTCCTTGCAGATTTGATCCTTGGAGAAGATGTAGGCAGCTATGAAGGACCTGAGAGACCAAAAGTCATCTTCTATGGCAAACAACCTGGTCAGGATGAAGGGGTGTGTCTGAGTAAGCCTCTCTCTTCTTAATGTCGAGAAGATGGACCAAACCAGGCCTATGTGGAGAGCTGTTCCCGCAAACTGGTGCAACCAATTTGGAAAGCAGTATGGAGATTCTTGGGAAAGCTGGGAATGGAACCACAATTTGACCCAGCTATTGCCCTTTTCGGACTATTCCCTGAAGACCTTAAAAGAGTAAACCTCAGGGATACTGCTGTTGTTCATAGCAGTACAATTCACAATTGCTACACTGTGGACCCAACCCCGATGCCCTCTAATAGATGAATGGATAACAAAAATGTGGCATTTATACACCATGGAGTATTATGCAGCACTAAAATATGACAAAATCATGGAATTTTCAGGGAAATGGATGGTACTAGAGCAGATAATGCTTAGTGAAGCTAGCCAATCCCTAAAAAAAAATACCAAATGTCTTCTTGGATATAATGAGTGCAACTAAGAACAGAACAGGGAGGAAGAGCAGGAAGAAAAGATTAACATTAAACAGAGACATGAGGTGGGAAGGAAACGAAGAGAAAAGGGAAATTGCATGATAATGGAGGGAGACCCTCATTGTTACACAAAATTACATATAAGAGGTTGTGAGGGGAATGGGAAAATAAACAAGGAGAGAAAAGAATTACAGTATATGGGGTAGGGAGAGAAGATGGGAGGGGAAGGGAGGGGGGATAGTAGAGTATAGGAAAGGTAGCAGAATTCAACAGTAACTAATAGGGCATTATGTAAAAATGTGAATGTGTAACCAATGTGATTCTGCAATCTATAATTGGGGTAAAAATGTGAGTTCATAACCCACTTGAATCCAATGTATGAAATATGCTATGTCAAGAGCTATGTAATGTTTTGAGCAACCAAAAAACCGAAAAAGAAAGTAGCAATATATATTCCAATCGAAATTCATCATGAAATATATAAAATCCACAGATGCAAAAATATTCATTTTACTGAACATGGATTCATGTATAATGTTATTCAACTAGAAAGCTCGCCCATAGGTTGAATTTTCAGTTCCAACAGCGTTTAGGAGGAGTGATCTCTTCTCACAATTTTTATCTGCCAATTCAGCTACCTCACAAGTATGTATGTGTGATACCCAGTAGGACTCTATATGTGCATATAAAAATACATGTGCTGAATAGGCTACAGAGAAAGGGAGACAGGATTCCCATATATGTTAACTTTAAAAACACATGTTTAATTATTTCAACAAAAATTGACTAGATTTATAACTCCTATACTATATAATGCAAAAGGCAATTCCAACTACACACCATGCCTCCTCTCAACGGCTTGTATTTCTATTCTGTTTGGGTTATTTTTTACCATCATATTAGGATTATTAGTAAGAGTCTGGTATGGTATGGGTTAGTGTCAGGAATTCAGTATTTCAAATGGAAAATTGGAAAATGAATTCAATGTGTATGTAAATATGTGCTACACAAAAATCTTCCCACTCACATCCAGAACAATGCCTTGACATTACCTTCGCCCCAAGTTAGACACAATTAGAGTAGAAAAGTGTGAAAATCTGTGAATACATATCTGGAATGGAAAATGCTCGGGAGTTCACATACTTGGAGGTGGTAGAGGAGTTTCCAAAAGTAAGGGACAGTGTAAACACTCCACAAACATGGAGCTCTGAGAGCCTAAAACCTATTTGAAAAACTGCCTCTGAGTTTGGGCACTTGAAATATATGTTGTTGTCAGGAGATTTGGCTTCCTTTGTAGTGAGACCATCAAAGCTGGGTCTGCATCTATGTGACCTGAAAGACATGGTTTCTTATTTTCCAATGAACATGAGGCAGCAGTGCTAAATCCTCTTTTTGTAGTTAAACTGTGGTCACTGTGGGCTAAGTGTCTCCCTGTGTGGACTGTTAAGCCATTTGGTCATCCTCCACTTTTTGTGGTATTTTTGCTGCTGCACTGGGAGTTTGGTATTTGCTTCACAAAATGCAAGGAGCTAACTGGGACACAGTGCTGGAGGGAGTTCTGTCACGTGTGGTGGATGAGTGTCTGCAGGAGAATACACCAACAAGGCTTCTTTCCCACATAAATTGCACCAATAACCATAGCAACCTGATTCTGAACATTTCCCAGAAAGCTTTCCATATAACAAGATGCCTTTACATATAAGGGTCTGCGGGCTGCACCATGTCAGTCACAAGCCATTTGGAAGCCAATGGCAGATCCACATGGCCCCACCATGATGTTTTATCACACACCTGCCCACCCCTGCTCTAGGCCCACTACTCGGCATGCCCCAAATTACTGGCATCTCTGTTCTACACCATTTTCATGAAACCCAGTCAAACAAGGCAATGTCAGGTATACTCATGATCAGCAACAGGAAATCCAAAGTTTCTCCAGTGCCACCTGGTCATGGGAATTTCCAAAATTTCATGGTATTTATCTAGCCATTTTTCAAGGATGAAGTTGGAGGCACTGTGGGTTTCAATTCATTCAGGAACCATTAAGTTTTGAGAAAGCTCATTTCAATGAAAGCTCTGGAGAACTCCCACAGGCAAGGCTTCCCAAAGAGTGACCAAAATGCCACATGAAGCCAGGCCAATTGAGATCTACAATGTGAGGTCCATGTGTGTTTTAACTCTCAACTATGGCTGCCAAGTCTTTCAAAATAAAATCATGTGATATGCTAGCTGAGATTCCCAGTGGTCTGTGGAAAGCCACCCTGGGCCTAGATCTCAGTTTCCAAGGGCGACTCTCATGAATGACCTTTTAAAATCCCAACACATTTCATGGAAATACTTCTCTGAGTTTAGTTCCAGAACTCAGTCTCTAAGGAGAATCACACCAGAGTTTGTTCCCAGGTGAACCCAGTCATCCATTCCAACCGCCACAAAAATAACCACAATTAAATCCAAAACACTCCCACATGGCCGTCATCTTTTTCCATATAGACACTCATCATTATGTCTTGCTGAAGGTTACTATGAGGGTCACAGCCCAAGAAAGTGTCCAAAATAAGCTCAATTGCCCCTCATTTGCTTAAAATCACGGTGGCCTGGGCACTTTTCCTGTGAATCAGGAGTGATGAAATATTCCTGCTGTTAAAGTGTTCCACTTCTCCAATTTGAGTCCTACGTGCTGTCAGGTATATATTCTTTTTTCTGATTTGGAGTCATGAGAAAACCGAAGCACCTATGGGCTAGCCTCTTCAGGGATTTGAAGAACTCATTTGACCCAAATGATTCCTATTCTCACTTGATGAAGGTCAAGAACCTAACACAAGAAGGCAAAAAAATTCATCCACAATGACTTCTCTTTTGGCCATTTTTGTTTTGGAAAAACATGGGATCTTTCTTTAGATTCATCAGGTGCTGAGAATCTAAGCCACAACCTCACACAAGGACAAGAGGCTGATTCAGACACATCCTATTCCAAAGCAATTAAGCAAAGAGCCACAGGTGATGCTCATTCTTTTCCATATGAAAACAGTTTTCATCAGGCTTCACAAATGTGTGGCCTGAGGCAATGACCTTCCTGAAATTTAGGTTAATAGAAACCTAAGTAAGCAAATGGCCCAAAGCAGGGTTTCTCCACTGAGAATTTACTGGTCACACTGATATTTGAGTTTTCTGAGATGCTCCCATTCCTTCAGCTATCCAGTACATGGCCATGTCACAGAGCCTTCTGGTGATACATGAGCCTATTCTGGAGAGTGGCCAGAATTCATGAAGAAAACAGGAACTTAGGGAGATAGTAGGTTTTGCCCATCCATAAGGCAAGCTGCAGTCCATTCATCAAATGGGCAAGATGAATGCTGGGAAGCTTTCTACTAGAGACAACACATCCATTAATGCATTCTCTTTTCTAATGTCTGCAACCACGGATACAGTGGGATACACAGATAAAGAAACACTCACCATGTCAAAAGACTTTCTAGAAACAGTCCACTCCAAACCAAACAAACCGCCTTTCCTACCTATTCTCAGAACATGAGAAAACACCACAAACTCACACCCACAACAGCAAAGGCACCTCCTTCCCCCAAGTAGGTCTGTGACGATCCGGAGTGTCTTCTGACTGGTGGACCAAATAATGTTCCCCCGAAATGGCCTGTCCTGTCTCAGATTTGGTCTCTTTGGCCAACTCTGTGAAGTTGTCAGGTGCCAGCGGTGAGCCACTACCTGCTTTCTCAGGATAGGCCTCTCTTCAGAGCTCTGCTGGCATTTGTCCATCCTCACATCAGTAGGTACCAAGAAAGACTGACTCTGTCCTTGGGAAAAGCAAACAAGTTAGCCCACTGACACTTGGACTGGGACTGGCTCTGGGTGCTTGGCTTCCTGGATCCCAAGTTCAGAGAATTCTATCACCAAGGAAGTGAGGTAAGGTCACTTCCTTCAGGAACTGAATGAGGTCACTGCTTTGGTAACCACTTTGTCCTAACAGTTGCATCCAAGGTTCCCATGAGATGGCGGCTGCCCCTACATACTGTAACATATTCAGAAGTTAGAATTGTATATCAACCATAGGAACTTGGGAACTGCTATGCACACAGGCCTGGTTTGGTCTATCTTCTCTACAATAAAAAGAGAGAGGCTGATTCAGACACATCAATTCATCCTGAAAAGGTTGTTTGCCATGGAAGATGACTATTGCTCCCTCAGGTCCTACACAGCTGCCTACATCTCCAAGGATCATTTCTCCATGGATCTTTGAGGTTCTCATCAGGTGGAAGGTCACCTATATTCCTATATTGTAAGACCAACTCTCTCCCAGCTTTTCGGTATGTTATATTAAGGGTAGAGTTTATGGTTATGTGTAATAACAGCTTTGATTTGGGTTAGGAATCATTCTGCGGAATGAATAATGTTATTGGCAACCTGCGGTATTTACAAGAGTATATAGGTGACATCTAAGTATTAAATCAAAAATTTAGGTAAGATTTGAAACCCAGAAAGGCATTGGGCCCTTTAGTGGGATACTTAGCTTTGAATTATGTGCTGCACATTTGTCTCAGATAAATAAATATACAAAGGCATAGGACCTTGTACCTTGGATGATTGAATGTTGAAGAGAACATCCAGTCAAAAAGAGATAGTCAGTAGAATTAAGAACGTAGTCGATAGGCTTAGAAAGAAGAGTGAGTATAGGATTTGGAACAAAAGTTCTTTAGCAATAGGGTTTTGGGTAGAGAGTGAATGTAAATGTGAGCACATGTGAAGAGTCAGTCAAAATGACGAACTGGGAATAACATGTAGGAAAGCAGATATCAATAGAGACATTAGGAAATCAAGCAAAGTATAAAGAGAGTGATAGGATTAGACATTTTCAACAGGCTTGAGGTTGAATATATAATCTTAAGAAGAAACAAATATGTAGTCATCAATTGGATTGACATTTGAGAGCATTAGGCAACCTGGACATGGATGTATTTAGTAATCCATGTTCACTTTCCATTTAGGCTTTGGTACAATCATAAGTGTGACCTTTGCTTTTTGTGTCCAGAATATTCTGTGATATAATGTATATGTGGATCAGGTGTCATGAGTATTTCTTCCACCATTTCTAGGAGCAATATTTTGAAGACGTATAAATTAGTATGGGGGTAGAAATAGGTGTACCTTGTATTTATGAATACAGAGTTAATGCATGAATAGACCATACTGTGAATAAATAGTATAACTGGATCCACTTTAAATAATTGATTGAAGTGATATCTGAAAATACATAAGAAATGTTATATTGATATAATATCATTCATTCCAACCAGTTATATATCTAATGTTCATCTTAGGGTTATGGTTTATCATGAAGGGTGTTTGAGTTTTGTTTCAAAAGTGATTATGGAAATCAAAAGTAATGTGTTTGGAAAGAAGTCTCATGAAAAGATCAGTCAAGAAACATAGAGAAATACATGAGTTCTGGAGAAGGAAGTGATTGAAAGTGAAACAAAGGCCTATAAATTTGCTAAATAGTGAATGAAATATATATCCTATGATGTGCATAAACTGAAGAAATAGTAATGTACCAGTGTTGAATAAAAATGAACGTCAAAATACACATCATGTCCCATAGGAATCTAGTTGCATTGATGTTAAACTAGGTCAGTTACTGCAGAAATATTAGAATTTGTATGCACCTTTCACTGAAGTTAGTTTTCAGTACTAGGAAACAAATATGTATTTCAGGTTGATGAATATTTCTGAGAATAATCTTGTAAAAAGTTGATTATTAATCCACATACATGAACATGAATGAATTTGGGGAGTGTATATAAGACTCATAAATTTCATATTTTGAAAAATCTGGAGAGTGTGTGTGTGTGTGTGTGTGTGTATATATATATATATACACAAACAAAGACAGACATTAAAAAGTAGCAATATATATGTCAATCGAAATTCACCATGAAATTTATATCATTCACAGATCCAAAAACATTCATTTTACTGAACATGGATTTATGTATAATGTTGTTCAACTAGGAAGCTCACCCATAGCTTGAATTTTCAGTTCCAAAAGCGTTTAGGAGGAGTGATTTCTTCTCACCATTTGTATCTGCCAAGTCAGGCACCTCACAAAGATATACGCGTGTTATCAGGTAGGATTCTATATGTGCATATAAAAATACATGTGCTGAATAGGCTGCAGAGAAAGCGAGAGAGGAATTCACATATTTATTAACTTTAAAAACACATGGAGAACTATTTCAATTAAAAGTTGACTAGATTTATAACACCTACCCATTATCTTTTAAAAGGCAAGTCCAATATACACCATGCCTCCTCTGAACTGCTTGTATTTCAATTCTGTTTGGGTTATTTTTCTCCATCATATTAGTATTAGTAGTTAGAGTCTAGTAGGGTATGGGTTATTGTCAGGGATAAAGTATTTTGAATGGAAAATTGGAAAATGAATTAAATGTGTATGCAAATATGGGGTATTCAATAATCTTCCCACTCTCATCCAGAACAATGCCTTGACATTACCTTTGCCCCAAGGAAGACACAATTAGAGGACAAGAGTTAGAAATTCTGTGAATACATTTATGGAATGAAAAATGCGCAGGAGTTCACAACCTTGGAGGTGGTAGAGGAGTTTCCAAAAGTAAGGAACAGGGGTGATCACCCAACCTGATCTTTCGTTAATATTGGGAGCCATCTTGCCACAAAGCCATGGAAAGATAATTTTTGCTTTACTATAAATTACTGCAAATTCTGAACCTGCTTGGAATGCCTGCCCATGCCTTGAACTCACCCATGCCTAGAGTTCTGACCATATCGCAGCCCTCTCTGAAACTTTAGTGACACCTCATAAATATTGGCCTTCCCTGGCCAGACAACGACCCTCTCTGAGGCTCTAATGGTCTTCATAATTTCTGATGCTGGGGCAGCGAAAAAAAATGTGAACTACAATTAGTGTGATGCTTGTCAAAGTTCTGTTTTCTGAAACTTCCTTTTTGTGTAACTTTTTGGGCTATAAAGCTGGGGTGTAGGAAAGGTGGGGACGCTGTCTTTTTTCCACCGTTTTGAGAAGGAGAGTCAGCCTGGCTGGTTGAACTAATAAGCTTGCCTTAATTTGATTTTAATTGGGGTCAGTGGTTTTTTCTTGCGTCCTGGTCTAACATTTTGGAGTTCCTCAGCGAGATGACCCAACCAGATCACAAGACCAGACTGCTGGAAATTATGAAGCTGGCCTTTCCTCCAGGACTCAGATCTGGAAAGAAAAGTTCCAAGGCCTTGGAGTGAGCCTTTGGTCCGGGGAGCACTGCACTGAACCATCACACTAAAACTATTAGCAAGCACCTGGTGGAGGAAGCCTCCATAGGTAAGTGGTGCCATTATAACATCTGATATCCGGTTAAGTGAGATGTCTTCTGATGACAGAGAGGTGGCCTGGGGAATCTCACATATACTCCTGTCCTGGACAGTAACAAGAATTGTCCTGTCCTCTGTTCTGTTCTCTAGGGAATTTCTCTGAAAGAGTAGAAAGGTGCAGCCAGGCACGCAGGAGATCCTACCTCGGAGCTTCAGCAAGACGTTGCATTGCTCCTCTGTTTTTCTGTATCTTCGCCAGGTTTGTGTTTCTTTGTGTTTTGTTCTGTGTTTTATATGTTTTTGTTTGTTTGTTTTTGTGCATCTTGTTGTGTGATTTCTGTGGTTAAAAACTTAAGGATATTGGATGTAAAAATGGATAATAAAGCAAGTAAGCCTGACACCCCTTTGGACTGTGCTCTAAGGAACTGTGATGAAGTTTACACCCCTTTGTTAAGCAGGATAAGAGAAGCCCCTAGCTGGCTGCCTGCAGCCCACCCACTGCACAGGGCAATGCCTGCTGGTGACCTAAAAACAGAGTATCTCCCAGGTTAACAATGGAAACTTTTTTAAAACCCCTTGTCGCTCCAGATCAAGAGAGTCACAACTTTTGGGCAGAGTTCCCTGTGTTTATGCTTTGTTAGCAAAGCAATAAACCTCCCTTTTTATTTTTCTCAAACCCTGTCCTCATTATTAAATAGGTATTAATTCGCTTCAAGGTCAGGAACCAAACTTTAAGTTACAAATTTTGATAAACACCCCCCCAACGCCCAGGAACTTTTTGAAAGCTGACTACTGAAATGTTAGGAGATGGAGCGTGCTTGGGGTGGAACCAATCCAGAGGAGCTAATCCTGTAAGTAAAAGGAGGGACTGAGGGACTCCCAGCAGCTGCCAAAGCCCTGTTGCTTCAGGGAATTCCCTCTTTACTTCCCTGCACTGTAAAGATTATGCCACCCCTGTCTTCTTAAAAAACAGAAAAAGTAAAAGGGACACTAAATGCAGTAAAGTCACCATGGAAACACTTGATATTACATTTCAGGTTGCCACTCTGTGAAAACATCTGATCCTCTTGTGGGGACATCTATCATGCCACTGGTGTAGGAGATTTTTCTCTTATCTGCTCTGTTTTTAAGGCTTCTGTCTGTCAGCCATAGTCTGGAGCTCCTTTCTGTCTGTCTTGTGTCTTTGTTTCTGGCCCTTTAAGACATGTGGAATAATGTGCTGATATTATAAATTGTTTCTTGGGAATGATCTTAGCTCAATGTGTGTTTAAATGATGATGTTTTATTGTAACAATCTGGTATCTGAATGGGTTTTTGAAGCATTGCTCAATCTTGCAGTTAAAAGTCGGGTTTAGGGAATTGTTTAGTTTATGATTTCAGATAATTCATGCCAGATAACTTAAATTCTTATGATGGAAAACTAAAGAACTCTACTTCCAAGTTGGCAAGTAACTTCCCAAACATTCAGTTTTGTTTTTCACTAATTTTGAATTGGGTAGACTGGGAAAATGTCACAGTGTGTACCAGTGCATTCATTTGGACAAGGATAGTAAATCATAGTAAGGTATCTGTTGACAAAACAAGATGTAAAGATATAAAATTTTGTGAATTTTATCTTACAATTGTATCAAATTTCAACATCCGAATCTGAAAATTATGGTTAAAATGCCTTAGGCCTGAGGTGTCTGCTCAGAATAGCAGTTTTTTCCTCCTCCTTCCAGACCTCAGCCAGGACTTATGTTGAAATTCAAATGAAAGAAGCCTGCAAGCTCAGTAGGAGACTGATCTGAGGCCTAAGGGGGGAAAAAGTTGAATTGTATGGTATTTACTAATTACTGGCCAGTCATTTTTTCCAGGACTCTAATTTTTTTCCTTAGATTCTGTATTTTTTTTGAGCTCATGATTTTGATCATACAGACCTAGGTTAATGTTTTTCTGATCATTTCTATCTTTGACCAACAGTGGAGTTTTTGAAACATTTCAGTGGAGATTTCACCTGCAAAAAGCTACAAGGCCTTTACTATTATTATGTGTGCACACATTTGTTATGTGTTGTATGTCTATATATACATATATCCGTATATCATATTGATGATATACAAATTAACATATATATGGAGCACTCATAAAAAAAGCACTCATAAAAACAAATTTTAAAAAGTGGATTCAAAGAACTTAAATTCACCTGATTTAATTGGTTCAATTTAAATTGGATAAACAGATAAAAATAAATGTCTTTAAATTTAAGCTTACAAGTTTTTCTAGGTGTTCAAAAATCTAATAAAATATTAATGCCGACAAAAGGTCTAATATGCCTTGGTTCTAGGACTTTTCCTTCAACAAAAAAATCGCTTACACTGTTCAATACATTTGTCTAATATTTTGAAAAATAAGTAATGTAAATTTGATATTGGATGACTCATTCAAGAGTACTTTTGTTAGATATCTGGTTGATTTACTAAGGTCTGTATAAGTTTGTCCTAAAGTCTGTATAAGATTGTAAAAATCAGTCATGTGTTAAAGAGACAAAAATTTCTTAAACATAAGTTTACCCATAACATTGTGTTTATTAAGTTTTATTTTTTCTAGAGCTAGCAACCATAAAAATTAAACAACTGATTAAATAAGAACTGTTATTTTAAAGCACTGTACTGCCATTTCTTTAAAAGCTAAACTTGGTTAATGTAGAAACTTCAATGCAGTTGTGATGCTATTAATGTGCTTATATCTTCCAGGTATACAAGTCTGTAAGGTAGAAACTTTAAAACAGCATTACATCAAGCTGGTGTTCTGAAGTTGTATGGTAAAAAAATATATTGGGGATTTATTTACCTGAAATCAATAAGATATGTAAACTTTAATGTTACTTTTTACATTGGGGAACAATTTATATGTATTTTTAATTAATGAGAGCCTAATCTATGTAAAGGTTAAAAAGTTTCAGCCTTTCTTTAATTAATGTTTTAAATGTTATATCATATGGTGTTAATTAATGTTCATGTGACCTCAAAAAATTTATGTAAACTTTGTAAAATGATATTTTCAAAACAAAGATTAGCTTTAGAACTAAAACACTTAAGATTTATAATGAGCACTGCCTTACCTGAGATAAGGCTCTGTGTCCCATCTTACTGTATGTGAGAATGACTACGAAAGCAGTAGGTCAGATGTTATTTCATTTAAAGTTATGTTCAAAAGTTTTTTTTTTTTTTTTTTCGGTCAAGATCACTAGCATCTCAAAAAGGGGATGTAATCTATAACTCAGCCAAAAAATTCAGGGTAGCTATTACAAGAACTGAGTATGTTTACTCTTGTTAATTTTATTTTGTAATTTCCTTATAGGTGACATAAAGATTTCCTGTTAGTGTTTTACAGAAGTGTTGCTTTAAGAACACAGCATGGGTTAATTTAAGATAATAACCCATCGCCTACAAGACAGACAGAATAATACAGATCCCAATTAATAAAAAGTTAAATAATTTTAAATTATAGACATGAAAGCCCAGTACTCTTAATATAAGGCTGTTAAAATTTATTTGATGGATGTTTAAGATTAGGATTTAAAATTAAAGTTAAATGAAAAGGGACAAGAAAACTAATATTTGGCTCTTGCCCTCTGAGTCAGTCTGTATCCAGAGAACAGCGGACTTCTCTAAAGAGCTTTGCAACTCTGAACCACATAACCTCCTGATCAGGGAGATTAATAAGACCACTGGAGAACAGAAAGCCAATCAGTGCATTGCTACAAAGAGGATAGTCATCAGAGAAGGGAGATATCCCTGATGCTTCCAAGGGAAGCCACATGGTCAAGGAAGACCTGGACCCACCTGGCGCAAATGGCACTAGCAGAACTGAGAAGCTGCTCTCAATTTTCCCCAAGAATGACTCCCATAAAAGCTCAGCTGACTGTTCACAATATAGAGAAACAAAAGTCAGTTTGACTGCTTCATATTAAACACTTAGAATAGACAGTTAAAAACAAAATACAGCCATTCCTGGGCATTTGATATAATAATAGTAATAATAATATATTATGGTATTCACTTCATGTTTGCCTCCCAAAATAAGTAAGACTGGAGGCTACAAAGAAGGATTCTCAGACAGGAATGCCTGATAACTATAAAATGAGACTATCAAAAGGATCTGCCAGAGGCAGAAGTTTTTAGTTTAAGGCCTACAGATATTCTTAAGCTAAACACATAGGCTTGGTATTTGTAAGTATGATTATCCAGCCCTGAGTAAGAGAATTAAAGGTGTCTCTATTAGACACAGAGGTCATACTAAAAGGATTTTGCAAGATCAGATGACATTAAATTATTAAACTGTATCTTATGGGGAGGGACAACTGTAACACTAAAAGTTAAATATTAAGTTAACAGTCCTGATAACTGGGGATATTAAAGGCTTGTGAGGGAACTTCTATACAGTGACATGTTCCAGCTGCTGCAACATTTATTCAGTACTCATGTTTTTTGTTTCTCTCATAGAAGAACCCATTCCCAGATGACTTTACAACCTGTTCTTCCACAACCAGACTTTAAACCGAACTGACTTCTAAACAGCATGGTACTGGTACCAAAACAGGCGGGTGGACCAATGGTACAGAATAGAGGACACAGAAACCAATCCACAAAACTACAACTATCTTATATTCAATAAAGGGGCTAAAAACATGAAATGGAAGAAGGATAGCATCTTCAGCAAATGGTGTTGGGAAAACTGGAAATCCATATGCAACAAAATGAAACTGAATCCCTTTCTCTCACCATGCACAAAAGTTAACTCAAAGTGGATCAAGGAACTTGAGATCAAATCAGAGACATGGCGTCTGATAGAAGAAAAAGGTGGCTATGATCTACATACTGTGGGGTCGGGCTCCAAATTCCTCAATAGGACACCCATAGCACAACAGTTAATAACTAGAATCAACAAATGGGACGTACTCAAACTAAAAAGTTTTTTCTCAGCAAAAGAAACAATAAGAGAGGTAAATAGGGAGCCTACATCCTGGGAACAAATCTTTAGTCCTCACACTTCAGATAGAGCCCTAATATCCAGAATATACAAAGAACTAAAAAAAATAAACAATGAGATAACAAATAACCCAATCAACAAATGGGCCAAGGACCTGAACAGACACTTCTCAGAGGAGGACATACAATCAATCAACAAGTATATGAAAAAATGCTCACCATCTCTAGCAGTCAGAGAAATGCAAATCAAAACCACCCTAAGATACCATCTCACTCCAGTAATATTGGCAGCCATTAGGAAGTCAAACAGCAACAAGTGCTGGCGAGGATGTGGGGAAAAGGGTACCCTTGTACATTGCTGGTGGGACTGCAAATTGGTGTGGCCAGTTTGGAAAGCAGTATGGAGATTTCTTGGAAAGCTCGGAATGGAACCACCATTTGAACCAGCTATTCCCCTACTCGGTCTATTCCCTAAAGACCTAAAAAGAGCACACTATAGGGACACTGCTACATCCATGTTCATAGCAGCATAATTCACAATAGCAAGACTGTGGAACCAACCTAGATGCCCTTCAATAGACGAATGGATAAAAAAATGTGGCATTTATACACAATGGAGTATTACTCTGCATTAAGAAAAGACAAAATCTTAGAATTTGGAGAAAAATGGATGGCATTAGTGCAGATTATGCTAAGTGAAGCTAGCCAATCCCTTAAAAACAAATGCCAAATGTCTTCTTTGATATAAGGAGAGTAACTAAGAACAGAGTAGGGACGAAGAGCATGAGAAGAAGATTAACATTAAACAGGGATGAGAGGTGAAAGGGAAAGGGAGAGAGAAGGGAAATTGCATGTAAATGGAAGGAGACCCTCAGGGGTATACAAAATTACATAGAAGAGGAAGTGAGGAAAAAGGAGGAAAAATATAAGGGGGAGAAATGAATTACAGTAGAGGGGGTAGAGAGAGAACAGGGGAGGGGAGGGGGGAGGGGGGATAGTAGAGGGTAGGAAAGGCAGCAGAATACAACAGACACCAGAATGGCAATATGTAAAACAATGGTTCTGCAACTGTTGTGATTCTGCAATCTCTATATGGGGTAAAAATGGGAGCTCATATCCCACTTGAATCAAAGTGTGAAATATGATATATCAAGAACTATGTAATGTTTTGTACAACCTACAATAAAAATTAATTTAAAAAAAGAAATACAAGGAGTTCAACTGGGACACAGTGCTGGAGTTAGTCCTGTCACTTGTGGTGGGTCAGGGTCTGCAGAAGAATGCACCAACCAGGCTTGTATCCCACATAGCTAACCCCCTTGACCATAGCAACCGGATTCTGAACATTGCCCTGAAACATCTCCATATAACAAGATGCCTTTAATGGAGTGGTTTCAGACATATTAGTGATTCCTGTCTGCATCATGTCAGCCACAATTCATTTGGAAGTCAATGGCAGATACACATGGCCCGACCACAGATGTTTCATCACAAACCTGCACACAACAGCTCTGGACCCACTACTCAGCAGGCCCCAACATACTGGCATCTCTGTTCTAAACCATTTTCATGAAACCCAGTCAATCAAGGCACTCTCTGGTATACTCATGATCAGCAACAGGACATCCAAATATTCTCCAGTTGCAGGTGGTCATGGGAATTTCAAAAATTTCAGAGTATTTATCTAGCCATTTCCTATGATGAAGTTGGAGAAACTGTGGGTTTCAATTCATTAAGGAACCATTAAATTTTGAGGAAGCACATTTCAAGGAATACTCTGGAGAACTCTCACAGGCAAGGCTTCCCAAAGAGTGGAAAAAAGGTCACATGAAGCCAGGCCAATTGAGGTCTACAATGTGAGGTCCATGTGTGTTTTGACTCTCAACTATGGCTGCCAAGTTTTTCAGAATAAAATCATGTGATATCCTGCTGAGATTCCCAGTGTGCTGTGGAAAGCCACTCTGGGCTTAGATCTCAGTTTCCAAGGGCGACTCTCATGCGTGGCCTCGTTAAATTCCAACACAATTCATGGCAATACTTCTCTGACGTCAGTTCCATAACGCAGTCTCTAAGAGGAATCACACCAGAGTTCAAGCCCCGGTGGATTCAGCCATCTCTTACAACCACCACACAAATGACCACAATTAAAACTAAATCACTCCCACATGGCCCTCATCTTCTTCCACATAGACACTCATCATGAACTCTGGCTGGAGGTTTCCATGAAGGGCACAGACAAATACACTGTTCAAAATAAGCAGCCTTGCCCCTCATTTGCCTAAAGTGAGGGTGGCCTGGACACCCTTCCAGTGAACCAAGAGTGATCAAATAGGCCTGCTCTATATCTGCTCCGCTTCTCAAATTTGAGGGCTAATGACTGTCTGGTATAGATTCTTTATGTGAATTGGTTTCATGAGAAAACCCAAGCACCTATCGGCTAGCCTCTGCAGGGCTTTGAAGAACTGACTTGACCCAAAGATCCCTATTCTCACTTGATTTAGCTCAGGAAGCTTACAGAGGAAAGCGAGAGACTTCATCCACAATGACTGCTCTTTTGGCCATTTTGGTTTTGGATGCACACTTGGAAACTTTCTTTAGGTCCATCAGATGCTGAGAATCTAAGCCACTGCTGTCACACCGGGCCAAGTGGCTGATTCAGACTCATCCCTTTCCAAAGCAATTAAGCAAAGAGCCACAGGTGATGCCCATTCATTTCCATTTGAAACCTGTTTTCTTCAGGCTTCACAAAGGGGTGGCCTGAGGCAAAGACCTTCCTGACATTCAGGGTAATAGAAACATAAGTAAGCAAATGGCCCAAAGCAGGGTTTCTCCACTGAGATTTTACTGGTCACACTGATATCTGAGTTTTCTGAGATGCTCCCATTCCCTTCAACTATCCAGTACATGGCCATGTCACAGAGCTTGGAGGTTGTACATATCTTGGACACCAAACCACCACTCTGGAGAGTGGCAAGTATTCAGGAGGAAAAGAGGAACTTAGGAAGATAGTAGGTGTTCCCCATCCATAAGGCAAGCCGCTCTACATTCTTAAATTGGGCAGGATGAATGCTGGGAAGCTTTCTACTAGACAGGACACAACCATTGATGCATTTGCTTTTCAAATGTCTACAACACGGATACAGTGGGATACACAGACATAGAAACACTCGTGTTGTCAAACGACTTTCTAGAAACTTTCCAATCCAAACCTACAAACTGCCTTTCCTACCTATTCTCAGAACATGAGATAAAACCACAAACTCACACCAACACCCACAACGGCACCTCCTTTCCCCAAGTATGTCTGTGACTATCCTGAGTGTCCTCTGACTGGTGGGCCATACTATGTTCCCCTGAAATGGCCTGTCTTGCCTCAGATCTGGTCTTCTTTGCCAACTCTTTGAAGTTGTCAGGAGCCATGGTTGAGCCACTACCTGCTTTCTCAGAAAAGTCCCTCTTCAGAGCTCTCCTGGAATTTGGCCATCATCACATAAGTAGGTACCAAGAAAGACTGATTCTTTCCTTGGTAAATCCAAACAATTGAGACCACTGGGACTAGGACTGGGACTTGCTCTTGGTGGCTGGCTTCCTGGTCCCAAGTTCAGAGAGTTCCATCACCAAGGAAGTGTGGTAGGTCACTTCCTTTAGCAACTGAATGAGGTCACTGCCTTGGAAAACCACTTTGTCCTAGCAGTTGCTTCCAATGGTCCCATGAGATGGAGGCTGCTCCTACTTCCTGTGACACTTTCACAAATTAGAATGGTATATCAACCATAGGCACCCAGGAAAAGCTCTGTATACAGGCCTGGTTTGGTCCATTTCATCTACATTAAGAAGAGAGAGGCTGATTCAGACACATTCCTTCATTCTGACCAGGTTGTTTGACATGGAAGTTGACATGGAGTTGACTTTTGCTCTCTCCGGTCCTTCTTAGGTGAAAAGGTCGGTCAAAAGTCGGAGGAAAAGACCATCAAGAGACTGTCTCATGTCACAGCAAAGGGTTTATTGGGAGTCCAGCATGCTGGGGCTCAGAGCTAACTTCAGAGGAGCAAAGAAGAAAGAGCCCCAAGAACAACTTGAGCAGGGTTTATATACATTCTTTAGAGAGGGCAGGGACTTTCCATACATCATATCATCTTTTAGGAAATCAACACATAGCACGGGAAAATCAAATAACAACTCTAAAACATGATTAGTACATTCATTGGCGGGAAGAGGTCGGGTCGGGGGTGATTGGTTAGCCCTGAAAAGGGCTATACGTTTAAACTGATTGGTTGAATCCCTGAGATGTATATGTGGTGAGCTACACGGTTAACAACCCCTGGAAAGGGGTTGTTAAGTAACTAGGTGGTCAGGGAAGATTTCAACACACATCTAATTGGCAGTTCCGGGAATTGTCCTAACTGCCACAGGAATTTCAGGTTCCGAGTGCAGCTTGGAAACTTTAAAAAACCTGGTTCTATGTTTCAATTTCAATTTCTTTTATTCGTTCATTTCCCACTCCTTTTTCTTACTACTTTTAATCTTAAACGTAATAAATCATAATTATTGCGGGGTCTCACATTCTATTTCTGCCAGTGGACCGTATTTCTGTCTGATTACAATGAGTTTTTCCTGCCAATTTGAGCCTGGAGAAAGGAAACTATGTGGTTAAGCAAACAAGGTCCTACAGTTAGCAACACCATAAGGATGATCAAGGGTCCAGCTAAGTCTGATAGGAGTGTAGTTAACCAGGGGGACTGGGTAAACCATAACTCAAACCACCCTAGTTGAATCTCCCTATCTTTCTGGTGCTCTTCAAGGCATTTTCTCAATTTACTCATGGATTCTTTTACAACTCCAGTATGGTCAGCATAAAAACAACATTTTTCTCTCAGTGCAGCACAGAGGCCCCCCTCACTCATGAAGAGGAGGTCTAATCCTCGCCTGTTCTTTAAAACAACTTCAGAGAGAGAAGTTAAGGATTCCTGCAAAGCTGTGATGGTGGTCTCTAACGTCTTCAAGTCTTTATCTATTGCTGTTTCTAATCGGGCCATTTGTTGTGACCCACATATAGTAGCAGCTGTTCCCATACCCACTCCTGCAGCAGCTCCTATCCCCAATAGGATGGCAGGAGTAAGGGACACTGGCTCCCCGCAAAATCGGGTTGTTTCTCCCCCTAGTAGACCTTCAAATGATTCTACATCATAATAGAGCACCCTGGGGAGTATCTGCACCATTACACAATAATTTACAGAGATGTCAAATACCTGGGCTGAAATGCAAGGAGTTCTGACTGTTTGGAGTTCAGTACAATAAAGGTTCCTTTAATTAGTTCCCAGGGGGAGGAGTCAGCTGTACTCTGGACTGGGGAAGTAGGCAAAGACGGAAACCGGGAATTATGAGATGGTAGAGGGGTTCTGGTAGATCTAGCCATGGGAGGTTTAGGAGGCTTAATTCCTGGGTTGAGGGGATTGGGCTCTATTGCTGTGATATTTTCTTCCTTTTTCAGCCGGATGGTGAACCAGTGACCAAAGTCATAACGAGGGCCATATATATAGAATTGCATTCCCCACGTATTTCCCATAGGCCATGCTGTTCCGAGGTAGCCCCTTCCTTTGGAATTGAAAGTTAAAATGAGGGGGTAACATAGACTATTCTTTCCACAGTGAGTTTTTGACACCACTTGGCTAGCAGCACATTTCTTGGGATCAATCAAGGTGTCATTTCTTTCTTCCTGAATCGTACTGTCGGGGGAGTTTGGGTTCCACCATGCAGCTCCCGTTTGTTCACAACCCCAAGATCTACAATAAAAGTCACTGGGTCCTGTACAGGTTTGGGCCTGTTTGCGACTTCGGAAATCAGCTGGGCACACATAAAAATCAAGATTGGCTAGTTTACACCTGAGCTGCGGAAGATGATATCCATAATTCATGGGGTAAGGTGGTCTATGTTGCCCTGGTTTGGGGTTGAGTGGGATCTCTGTGGGGGTCCTCTATGTCAGGGAGATCCCAGTCAGACAGGCCTATGGCAATCTGACAAATATCCGGGTGGAGAGATGGCCACCAAGTCCATATGGTGGCTGTATGTGAAATAGACCACACTACTTGCCCAGTAGGATTTATAACTTGCCATTGTTGCTGAACAAGCTGATGGGGATTAGGACTGCTGGTGGTCAGGGGAAGAATCCATAGCCCTACCCACATGACAGACACACAACTTGAGACGGTTACCAGTCTGTTCCAGTTTCCAGCCAGAGTCCGGACAGGGCGCAGGCTTGAGATGGGAGGCATGGATCCAGGAAGTCATCCCTTCCACTTTCACCACTGTGGTTGTTATAAGCAGCACCTGGTATGGTCCTTTCCAGCGGGGTTCCAGGGATGACACCTAATGCCATCTCATGTAGATGAAGTCTCCCACTTGATATCGATGTGGGGTTCCCTCATCTCCAGGCTGATAAGCAGTGGCCAACTGTTTCCACAGGTATCGCTGGGTGCTGGGTTTGTTCAAGGGCTTTAAGTCTGTCAAGAAAGAGTGTGTGAAAGGAATCATTAAGTCTCAGAGTTGGGGTTAGGTCCCTTACTGGAGGAGGAGGTGTTTCTTATGCTGCAGGGGTAGTCACAGGAACCACTGCCCTGGTCCATGGTACACAACAAATGACCCAAATAGAAGCAGCAATAGACCAAAACTTAAAGATATTAGAAACCTCAATCACAGTTTGCAGGAATCTTTAACCTCTCTCTTTGAAGTTGTTTTACACAACAGTCGAGGGTTTGACCTCCTCTTCATGAGAGAAGGGGGCCTTTGTGCTGCATTGATGTAAGAATGCTGTTTTTATGCCGACCATAATGAAGTTGTAAAAAAACCTATGAGTAAAATAAAAGGATGCCTTGAAGAGTGTCAATGAGAGACAGACGCCCCAAAAGGGTGGTTTGAGTCTTGGTTATCACAGTCCCCCTGTTTATCTATGCTTTTATCACCCCTGGCCTGTCCAATAATAATCTCCATATTATAGCTAACTATAAAACCCTGTTTGCTCAACCGTGTAATTTCTTTTTTCCAAGCTCAAATTGAACAAGTTAAACTTATGGTAATACCCCACTAGCAGACATAGAATGTGACACCCCCCAATTATCACTATTATGATTAAAATTAGCCAGAAGAAGAAGTGGGGAATGATAGGTTAATAAAAAAGGAACTTGGAACTTCCTGTTTTTTTGTATGCTTAACAAAACACTGTTGAAATATTGAGAACTGTTTGCTAACCTTGTTCCCAGATTGTGCTGTCCCCAACTTCGAAATTGCAGAATGTATTCCCTCATCCGGTTACACGCAAACCGCCAACTCGCTCTGTCCCATCAATAAATTTCCGTCCCTACGCTTTTCAAGGAAAGTATATAAGCTCTGCTTAAGCTGTTCTCAGGGCTCTCTGCTCTATTCTTGTGAGCTCTGAGCCACAGCATGCTGGACCCCCAATAAACCTCTTGCTGTGGCATGAGACACTCTCCTGGTGGTCTCTTCCTCCGATGCTTGCACGAATATTACTTGGAAGATTGAATGTAGAAGAGAAAATCCAGTCAAAAAGGGATAGTCGGTAGGATTAAGAAGATAGTCGGTAGGTTTAGGAAGAAGAGTGAGTATAGGATTTGGAACAAAATCTCTTTAGCAATAGGGGTTCGGTTAGAGAGTGAATGTAAATGTCAGCACATGTGAACAGTCACAATAATGAAATGGGAAAAGAACGTAGGAAAGCAGATATCAATAAAGACATTACGAAATCAGGCAAAGTATAAAGTGTGTGATACGATTAGACATTTTCAACAGGGTTGAGTTAGAATATATAATCTTAGGAAGAAACAAATATGTAGTCACCAATAGGATTGACATTTGAGAGCATTAGGCAACCTTGACATGGATGTTTTTTGTAATCCATGCTCACTTTCCATTTAGGTTTTGGTACAATCATAAGTGTGACGTTTGCATTTGTGTCCAGAATATTACTGTGATAATATGTATATGTAGATCTGGTGACATGAGTGTTTATTCCACCATTTCTGGGAGCAATTTTTTGAAGACATATAAATGGGTATAGGGGGTACAAAGAGGTATACACTGTGTCAATGAATATAGAGATAATGCATGAATAGACCATAAGTGAATAAATAATATAACTGGTTCCACATTAAATAACGGATTGAATTGATATCTGAAAATATATAAGAAATCTTATATTGATATACAATCATTCATTCCAACCATTTATACATCTAATATCAATATTAGGGTTATGGTTTATCATGAAGATATGTTATTTTTGCTACAAAAGTGATTATGGAAATCGAAAATAATGTGTTTGGAAAGAGTCAGTCACAATGCTGGCAATATGTGAACAAGGCCTCTGGCCTTGAGCTGGGGCTTGACAGAGATGGCTGCAGTTCTAAGTTAAAGAAGTTACCAACTGGGCTCCATGGTAAAAGCTGGCAGGGAGAAAAAAAAGAGAAGAAAAAAGCTCTGCCCCTCCCAGGTGTCCTTGAAATGTTAACTTGCACAGAACAGAAAAAAAAAAAAAAAAAAAAAAACCAGAAACAAAAACTGCTTTTAATGAACTTCTGCAGACTGTGAACTTCTGAGTCCCTCCCTTACATGTTGGGTACAAAATTCTGAAACAATCTAAACTTGGAGTTCAGGGTTTTAAATGATTACAATAGAAGCAATGCCCTCTAAATCTGGTTGCAACCAAATAGGACTGTTTCGCTGTGTTCGGTGCTATGTTAGTTGCCTTACCTTGCATTGTCCATCCCTTTTCTCATGAAAAGACCAGTCAAGAAACATGGAGGAATGCATGTGCTCTGAAGCAGGAAGTGATTGATAGTGAATCAAATGCCTATAAATTTCCTAACTTGTGGATGAAATACATATCCTATGATGTGCATAAATTAAAGAAATAGTAATCTACCAGTGTTGAATAAAAATGAACGTCAAAATACACATCATGTCCAATTGGAATCTACTTGCATTGATGTTAAACTGGGTCAGGTACTGTAGAAATATTAGGATTTGTGTGCACCATTCACTGAAGTTCCTTTTCGGTACTAGGAAAGAAATATGTTTTTCAGGTAAATGAATATTTCTAAGAATAATCTTGTGAAAAGTTGATTATAAATTCACATATATGAATATGAATGAATTTGGTGAGTGTAAAATAAAACACATATTTCATATTTTGAAAAATCTGGAGAGTCTATCTATCTATCTATCTATCTATCTATCTATCTATGTGTGTGTGTGTGTGTGTGTGTGTGTACACACACACACACACAGACATTAAAAATAGCAATATATATGCCAATCAAAATTCAAAATGAAATATGTATCATTGACAGATCCAAAAATATTTATTTAACTGAACATGGATTTATGAATAATATTGATCAAGTAGGAAGCTCACCCATAATTTGAATTTTCAGTTCCAACATCATTTAGGAGGAGTGATCCCTTACAATTTGTATCTGTCAAGTCAGCCACCTCACATGAATGGACGTGTGGTCCCAGGTAGGATTCTATTTTTGCATATAAAAATACAGGTGGTGAATAGGCTACAGAGAGGGGAGACAGGAATTCACATATTGGTTAACTTTAAAAAAAACATGGAGAACGACTTCAACAAAAAGTTGACTAGATTTATAACTCCCACAATATATAATGCAAAAGGCAAGTCCAACTATACACCATGCCTCCTCTGAAATGCTTGTATTTTTATTCTGTTTGAGTTATTTTTCTCCATCTTATTAGTATTAGTAGTCAGAGTGTAGTAGGGTAGGGGTTAGTGTCAGGGATTCAGTATTTCGAAAGAAAAATTGGAAAATGAATCCAATGTGTATGTAAATGTGTGCTCCACAAATATCCTCCCACTCTCATACAGAAAAATGCCTTGACAGTACCTTCGCTCGAACTAAAACACCATTAGAGGAGAAGAATTAGAAAATCAGTGAATACATATCTGGAATGGAATATGCTCACAGTTTTGAAAAATTGGAGGTGGTAGATGATTTTCGAAAAGAAAGGGACAGGGTAAACACTCCACAAACATGGAGTTCTGCTGGCCTAAAGACTTCTTGAGAAACTGCCTCTGAGGTTGGGCCCTTGAACTATATGTGGTTGTCAGGAGCTTTAGCTTCCTTTGTACTGAGACCATCAATGCTGGGTCTGCATCTATGTGACATGGAGGAAATTGTTTCTTATTTTCCAATGAAAATGAGGCAGCAGTGCTGAATTCTCTCTTTGTAGGTAACCTGTGGCCACTGGGGGCTAAGTGTATCCCCGTGTGGACTGTGAAGCCATTTGGACATCCTCCAATTTTTGTGGTGTTTCTCGCTGCTGCACTGGGAGTTTGGTATTTGCTTCACAAAATACATGGAGTTCAACTGGGACACAGTGCTGGAGGGATTTCTGTCAGGAGTGGTGGGTCAGGGTCTGCAGGATAATGCACCAACCAGGCTTCTATCCCACATTGCTTTCCCCCTTTACCATAGCAACCTGATTCTGAACATTGCCCTGAAACCTCTCAATATAACAAGATGCCTTTACAAAGAAGGGTCTGCTGGCTGCACCATGTCAGTAACAACCATTTGGAAGCCAAGGGCAGATCCACATTGCCCCACTACATGTTTTATCACAAACCTTCCCACCACTGTTCTAGGCCCACTAATCAGCAGGCTCCAAATTACTGGCATCTCTGTTCTACACCACTTTCATGAAACCCAGTCAATCAAGGCACTGTCTGGCACACTCTAGATCAGCAACAGCACATCCAAAGGTTCTCCAGTGCCACCAGGTCATGGGAATTTCAAAAATTTCACGGTATTTTTCTAGCCATTTTTCTAGGATGATGTTGCAAGCACTATGGGTTTCAATATATTCAGGAACCGTTAAATGGTGAAGAAGCACATTTCAATGAAAGCTCTGGAGAACTCTCAAAGGCAAGGCTTCCAAAATAGTGGCCAAAAGGTCACTTGAATCCAGTCCTATTGAGGTCTACAATATGAGGTCCATGTGTTTTTTGACACTGAACTATGGCTGCCATGTCTTTCAGAATACAATCAAGTGATATCCTGGCTGAGATTCCCAGTGCTTTGTGGAAAGCCACCCTGGGCCTAGATCTCAGTTTCCAAGGGCGACTTTCATTGCGTGGCTTCCTAAAATCCCAAAACAATTCATGGCAATACTTCTCTGAGGTAAGTTCTAGAACTCAGTCTCTAAGGGGAATCACACCAGAGTTCAAGCACAGGTAGACCCAGTCATTTCTTCCAACCACCACACAAATGACCACAATTAAAACCAAAACACTCCACACGGCCCTAATCTTCTTCCATATAGACACTCATCATATCCTTTGGCTGGAGTTTTCCATAAGGGGTGCAGCCGAAGACAGTGTCCAAAATAAGCTCCCTTAACCCTCATTTGCCTAAAGTCAGGGTGGCCTGGACACCCTTACCGTAAACCAGGAGTGATCAAATAGGTCAGCCATTAATACTTTTCCACTTCTTCAATTTTAGGCCTTTTAACTGTGGCATTTAGATTATTTATGTGAACTGTAGTCAAGAGAAAACCGAAGCACCTATGGGCTAGCCTCTCCATGGCTTTGAAGAATTCATTTGACCCAAAGGATCCTTATTCTCACTTGATGGAGGTCAGAAACCTTACAGAGAAAGGCGAGAGACTTCATCTACAATGACTGTAATTTTTGCCATTTTGATTTTGTATGCACACATGGGATTTTTCTTTACATCCATCAGGTGTAGGGAATCTAAGCCATAGACTCACACAGGGCCAAGAGACTGATTCAGACACATCCCTTTCCAAAGCAGTTAAGTAAAGAGCCACAGGTAATGCCCATTTATATCCATTTGAAAACTGGTTACTTCAGGTTTCACAAAGGGGTGGCCTGAGGCAAAGTCCTTCCTGACATTCAGGGCAAAAGAACAATAGGCAAGCAAAAGCCCCAAAGCAGAGTTTCTCCACTGAGACTTTACTGGTCACACTGATATCTGAGTTTTCTGAGATGCTCGCCATTCCCTTCAGCTATCCAGTACATGCCCATATCACAGAGCTTGGAGGTGGTAAATATCTTGGACAGAAAACCATGAGCCTATTCTGGAGTGTAGCCAGAATTCAGGAAGGTAGCAAGAACTTAGGAAGTTTGAAGGTGTTGCCCTTCGATAAGGCAAGCCACAGTCCATTTATATATTGGGCAAGATTGATGCTGGGAAGCTTTCTACTAGACAGGACACATCCATTGATGCATTCTCTTTTCTAATGTCTACAACCACAGACACACTGGGAAACACAGACATAGAAACACTTGCCTTATCAAACGACTTACTAGAAACAGTTCACTCCAAACCAAACAAACCGCCTTTCCTACATTTTCTCAGAACATGAGACAAAACCACAAACACACAACTAAAACCACAAATGCATCTCCTTTCCCCAATTAGGTCTGTGACTATTCAGAGTGTACTCTCACTGGTGAGCCTTACTATGTTCCTCTGAAATGGCCTGTCCTGTCTCAGATATGGTCTCCTTGGCCAACTCTGAAAATGTCAGGAGCCCACGGTGAGCCACTACTTGCTTTCTCTGGAAAGGCCAGTCTTCAAAGCTTTCCTGGCATTTGGCCATCCTCACATCAGTATATACCAAAAAAGACTGTCTCTGTCATTGGAATATCCAAACAAGTGAGCCCACTGGGACTGGGACTGGGACTGGCTCTGAGTGCCTGGCTTCCTATATCGCAAGTTCAGAGAGTTCCATCACCAAGGAATAGAGATGAGGTCACTTCTTTCAGGAACTGAATAAGTTCACTGCCTTTGCAACAACTTTGTCCTAACAGTTGCTTCCAAGGGTCCCATGAGATGGATGCTGCCCCTATTTCCCGTGACACTTTCACAAGTTAGAATGGTATATCACCCATAGGCACCCGTGAACAGCTCTCCACACAGGGCTGGATTTGTCCATCTTCTGTACATTAGGAACAGAGAGGCTGATTCAGACACAACCCCTCATTCAGACAAGGCTGTTTTCCATGGAAGAAGACTTTTGCACTCTCTGGTCCTTCATAGCTGCCTACATCTTCTCCAGGGATTATTTCTGCATGGAACTTTGAGGTTTTCAGCAGGTGTTATATCCCCTACATTCCTTATTGTAAGACAAACACTGTCCCTGCTCTTCTATAAAGTTAGAATGTGGGAACAGTATATGGTTTTGGTTAATAACATGTTCGATTTGGGTTAGGAATCATTTTGCTGGATGAATAATGGTATTGAAAACCTGCGATATTTATAAGAATATAGAGGTCAAATATATGTATGAAAACAGAAATCTAAGTAAGATTTGAAGCCCAGAAAGGGATTGGGCCCTTGATTGGGAGACTTAGCTTTGAATTATGTCCTGCACAGATGTCTCAGATGAATCAATACACAATGGCATCGGACCTTGTACCTTGAATGATTGAATGTTGAAGAGAACATCCATTCTAAAAAGTATAGTCAGTAGGATTTGGGAGATAGTCGGTAGATTCAGAAAGAAGAGAGAGTATAGTATTTGGACCAAAATTTGTTTAGCAATTGGGTTTCAGGTAGAGAGTGAATGTAAATGTCAGCACAAATGCACAGTCAAAATGATGAACTGGGAAATTATGAAGGAAAAGAGATATCAATAGAGACATTAGGATATCAGGCAAAGTTTAAAGTGAGTGATAGGATTAGACATTTTCAACAGGGTTGAGTTTGAATATATAATCTTAGAAAGAAACAAATATGTAGTCAACAATTACATTGACATTTGAGAGCATTAGGCAACCTGGTCATGGATGTTTTCAGAAATCCATGCTCACTTTAAATTTAGGCTTTGGTACAATTATAAGTGTGACCTTTGCTTTATTTTCCAGAATATTACTGTGATAAAATGTATATGTAGGTCAGGTGACATGAGTATTTCTTCCACCATTTCTGGGAGCAATATTTTGGAGACGTATAAATGAGTATTGGGAGTACAAAGAGGTGTACCATCTCTCTATGAATATAGAGATAATGCAAGAATAGACCATACTGAGAGTAAATAATATAATTGGTAAACGTTAAATAAAGGATTGAATTGATATCTGAAAATATACAGGAAATCTTATATTGATATACAATCATTCATTCCAACCAGTTATACTTCTAATGGTAATATTAGGGTTATATTTTATCATGACGAGTGTGTGAGTTTTGCTTCAAAAGTGATTATGGAAATCAAAAATAATGTGTTTAGAAAGAAGTCTCATGAAAAGTCTTATCAAGAAACATGGAGGAATACATGTGTTCTGAAGAAGGAAGTTATTGAAAGTGAAACAAATGCCTATAAATTTGCTAACTTGTGTATGAAATATATATCTTATGATGGGCATAAACTGAAGAAATAGTAATGTACCAGTGTTGAATAAAAATGAACATCAAAATACATATCATGTTCCATAATAATCTACTTGCATTGATGTGACATTGGGTCAGTTACTGTAGAAATATTAGGATTCGTTTGCACCATTCACTGAAGTTAGTTTTCAGTTCTAGGAAACAAATATGTATTTCAGGTGGATGAATATTTCTGAGAATAATCTTTTGAAAATTTGATTATAAATCCACATACATGAATACGAATGAATTTAGGGAGTGTACAATAAGACACATATATTTCATATTTTGAAAAATTTGGAGAGTATATATATATATATATATATATATATATATATATATATATACACACACACACACACACATACACACACATTAAAAAGTAGCAACATATATGCCAATCGAAATTCTTCATGAAATGTATATCATCCACTGGTCCAAAAATATTCATTATACTGAATATGATTTTATTTATCATGTTGTTCATCTAAGAAGCTCACCCATAGGTTGAATTTTCAGTTCTAACTGTGTTTAGGAGGAGTGATCTCTTCTCCCAATTTGTATCTGCCAAGTCAGCCACCTCACAAGAATGTACATGTGATAACAGGTAGGATTCTATATGTGCATATGAAATTATTTGTGCTGAATTGGCTACAGAGAAAGACAGAGAGGAATTCACCTATTTGTTACCTTTAAAAACACATGGATCTTCTTCTATTTCTCTCTTTATGGTTCTGTAGTTTTCATTGTATAAGTCTTTCACCTCTTTTGTTAGGTTGATTCCCAAGTATTTTATTTTTTTTTGAAAATATTGTGAATGGAGTGTTTTTCCTCATTTCCGATTCAGAAGTTTTGTTACTGATATACAAAAATGCCTTTGATTTGTGCGTGTTGATTTTTTATCCTTTCACTTTGCTGAATTCATTTATTAGTTCTAGTAGTTTTTTTGTAGACCCTTTTGGGTCTTCTAGGTATAGAATCATGTCATCCGCAAACAGTGATAATTTAAGTTCTTCTTTTCCTATTTTTATGCCTTTAATTTCTTTCATCTTTCTAATTGCTCTGGCCAGTGTTTTGAGAACTATATTGAATAGAAGTGGTGATAGAGGGCATCCCTGTCTTGTTCCTGATTTTAGAGGGAATGCCTTCAATTTTTCTCCACTCAGAATGATGCTAGCCTGAGGCTTAGCATAGATAGCTTTCACAATTTCGAGGAAAGTTCCTATTATTCCTAGTTTTTCTAATGTTTTGAATATAAAGGAATGCTGTACTTTGTCGAATGCTTTTTCTGCATCTATTGAGATGATCATATGGTTCCTATTTTAAGTCTATTTATGTGGTGAATAACATTTATTGATTTCCGTATATTGAACCATCCTTGCATCCCAGGGATTAATCCTACTTGATCATGGTGCACAATTTTTTTGATGTGCCTTTTTGTCCGATTCGCCAGAATTTTATTGAGGATTTTTGCATGTAGTTTTATCAGAGATATTGGTCTGTAGTTTTCTTTCTTTGAGGTGTCATTGTCTGGTTTCGGAATCAGGGTGATGTTGGCCTCATAGAATGAATTTGGCAAAGCTCCCTCTTTTTCCACTTCCTGAAATAAATTGAAAAGTATTGGTATTAATTCTTCTTTAAAGGTTTTGTAAAACTCCGCTGTATACCCATCTGGTCCTGGGATTTTCTTGGTTGGTAGTCTTTTGATTGCTTCTTCAATCTGATCCATTGATACTGGTCTGTTCAAATTGTGTGTATCCTCCAGACTCAGTCTGGGCAAATCATAGGATTTAAAAAATTTATCGATGTCTTCACTCTCTTCTATTTTATTGGAATATAGGTTTTCAAAATAATTTTATTTATACACCATGGAGTATTACGCAGCACTAAAAAATGACAAAATCATGGGATTTGCAGGGAAATGGATGGTATTAGAGTAGATTATGCTTAGTGAAGCTAGACAATCCCTAAAAAACAAATTCCAAATGTCTTCTTTGATATAATGAGAGCAACTAAGAACAGAGCAGGAAGGAATAGCAGGAAGAAAAGGTCAACATTAATAAGAGACATGAGGTGGGAGGGAAAGGGAGAGAAAAGGGAAATTGCATGGAAATGGAGGGAGACCCTCAATGTTTTACAAAATTATATATAAGAAGTTGTGAGTGGAAGGGGAAAATAAACAAGTAGGAAAATGAATTACAGAAGATGGAGTAGAGAGAGAATATGGGAGGGGAGGGGAGGGGAGGGGGGATAGTAGAGGCTAGGAAAGGTAGCAGAATACAACAGATACTAATAGGGCATTATGTAAAAATGTGGATGTGTAACCGATGTGATTCTGCAATCTGTATTTGGAGTAAAAATGTGAGTTCATAATCCACTTGAATCTAATATATGTAATACAAGATGTCAAGAGTTTTGTAATATTTTGAACAACCAATAAAAAAAACACATGGAGAACTATTTCAACAAAAAATTGACTAGATTTATAACTCCTACCCTGTATAATGCAAAAGGCAAGTCCAACTATACACTATGCCTTGTCTGAACTGCTTGTATTTCTATTCTTTTTGGGTTATTTTTCTCCATCATATTAGAATTATTAGTCAGAGTCTAGTACGGTATGGGTTAGTTTCAGGGATTCAGTATTTTGAATGGAAAATAGGAAAATAAATCCAATGTGTATGTAAATATGTGCTACACAAAAATCTCCCCACTCTCATCCAGAATAATGCCTTGACATTACCTTCGCCCCAAGTAAAACACAATTAGAGGAGAAGAGTTAGAAAAACTGTGAATACATATTTGGAATGAAATATGCTCAAGAGTTCACAACCTTGAAGGTGGTAGAGGAGTTTCCAAAAGTTAGGAACAGGTAAATATTCGAGAAAATTGGAGCTCTGCTGGACTAAAGACTTCTTGAGAAACTGCCTCTGAGTTTGGGCACTTGAAATATTTGTTGTTGTCAGGAGCTTTAGCTTCCTTTGTAGAGAGACCATCAAAGCTGGGTATGTATCTAAGTGACCTGGAGGACCTGGTTTCTTATTTTCTAATGAACATGAGGCAGCAGTGCTGAATTCTCTCTTTGTAGGTAAACTGTGGGGACTGGGGGCTAACTCTTTCCGTGTGGACTCTAAAGCCATTCGGTCATCCTCCACTTGTCGTGGTGTTTCTTGCTGCTGCAATGCGAGCTTGGTATTTGCTTCACACAATACAAGGAATTCAACTGGGACACAGTGCTAAAGGGAGTTCTGTCACGTGCGGTGTTTCAGGGTCTGCAGGATAATGTACCACCCAGGCTTCAATCCCACATAGCTTGCATCCTTGACCATAGCAATTTGATTCTGAACATTGCCCTGAAAACTCTGCATATTAAAAGATGCCTTTACATAGAAGGGTATGCTGGCTGCACCATGTCAGTTACAAGCCATTTGGAAGCCAATGGCAGATCCACATGGCCCCACCACAGATATTTTCTCACACACCTGCACACAACTTCTCTAGGCCCACTTCTCATCAGGCCCCAACTTACTGGCATCTCTGTTCTTACACCATTTTCATGGTCATGGGAATTTCAAAAATTTCATGGTATTTATCTAGCCATTTTTCAAGATTGATGTTGGAGGCATTGTGGTTTAAATTCATTCAGGAATCATTCAATGGTGAGGAAGCTCATTTGAATGAAAGCTCTGGTGAAATCTCTGAGGCAAGGCTTCCCAAAGAGTGGCCAAAAGGTCACATGAACCCAGGCCTATTGCTGTCTACAATGTGAGGTCCATGTGTGTTTTGACTCTCATCTATGGCTGCCATGTCTTTCAGAATAAAACCATGTGATATCCTGGCTGAGATTCCCAGTGCTCTGTAGAAAGCAAACCTGGGCCTAGATCTCGGTTTCCAAGGGCGACTCTCATGCGTGGCCAACTAAAATCCCAACACATTTCATGATAATACTTCTCTAAGGTCAGTTCCAGAACCCAGTCTCTAAGGGGAATCACACCAGATTTCAGCCCAAGTGTACCCAGTCATATCTTCCAACTACCACACAAATGATGACAATTAAAATCAAAACACTCCCACATGGCCCTCATCTTCTTCCATATATTCACTCTCATTCTAAGCTCTGTCTGGAGGTTTCCATGAGCGGCGAAGTCCAAGAGAGTGTCCAAAATAAGCTCCCTTGCCCCTCATTGCCTAAAGTCATGGTGGCCTGGACACCCTTCCTGTGAACCAGGTGTGATCAAATAGGCCTGCCCTTAATACGCCTAAGCTTTTCCAATTTGAGGCCTACTGACTGTCAGGTATAGATATTTTTATGTGAACTGGAGTCATGAGAAAACCCAAGAACCTATGTGCTAGACTCTCCAGGGCTTTGAAGAACTCATTTGACACAAAAAATCCCTATTCTCACTTGATGGAGGTCAGGAGCCTTACAGAGGAAGGTGAGAGACTTCATGCACAGGGACTGCTCTTTTGGCCATTTTGGTTATGGATTCACACACGGAATGATCCATCAGGTGATGAGAATGTAAGCCACAGCCTCACACAGATCAAAGAGGCTGATTCAGACACATCCCTTTCCAAAGCAATTTAGCAAATACCCACTGGAGATGCCCATTCATTTCCATTTGAAAACTGTGTGCTTCAGGCTTCACAAAGGTGTGCCCTGAGACAAAGAGCTTCCTGACATTCTGGGCAAATTAACAATAGGTAAGCAAATGGGCCAAAGTAGAGTTTCTCTACTGAGACTTTACAAGACACACTGATGTCTGATTTTTCTAAAATGCTCCAATTCCCATATATTAAATTATGTAGAGACATTAATGAACAAGAGCAAGTCATGGCAGCTGCAGTAAAACAGGCTTTAGAACAAGGGCAAGTCGTGGCAGCTGCAGTAAAATAGGCTTTAGATGCCAGGACAAGAACATGCTACAATTGTGAACAAACAGGACATTTTAAAAGGAATTGCCCCATAAGAGGAGGGTTTAACAAAACTAGGTATCAAAGGAGTAGAATACGGGGTATTTGCCCAGGATGCCATAGAGGGAGACATTGGACTAATGAATGCCATTCTCAAACCACCATAGAGGGTAGTATATTATCAAAAAAACAAACAGGGACCAGGTGTTTATCCATGATATCATGGAGAAAGGCATCAGGTTACATTTCCAGAAAATGGACAGGGGGACCCAATGCTCTGGGGCCCCAAACCACAAATATACGGAGCACTGGAGGAACCCAGCAACCCCATCAGGGTAGTGCCAAAGACACATTGTACATCAGAGCCCTCAACAGACAAACCAGAGGGAGTGCAGGGTTGAACATCTGCACCTCTGTCAGAGCAGTACTAACTCCAGAGATGGGAGTTCAAATCATTCTCTCAGGGGTAAAAAACCTCTTCCCCAAGGAGCAGTAGGCTTATTATTGGGACGCAGCTCTTCTACTCTAAAAGGACTTATGATAAGTCCTGGGGTAATTGATCCTAATAATGAAGGTGAAATAAAAATTATAGCCAGTTCTCCAAAGGGTATATCAGTAATTTCACCAAGAGACAGAATAGCACAGTTACTAATAATACCACGCTTACATGATAAATTTTCCAGTCATGTTGTAGAAAGAGGTTCCAAGGGATTAGGCTGCACAGATGTAGATTTGGCTATGTTTTCTCTAAAGTTAGATTCTTGCCCCATACTAAAAGTAAATATTCAAGGACATGAATTAAATGGGCTACTGGATACAGATGCAGAACTTAGCATCATCTCTCGTCCAGAATGGCCAAAATATTGGCCATTACAACCATCCACTCAAACACTTCAAGGCCTAGAGTTGGCGACTAATCCCGATCGAAGAGCAATGGTATTAGATTGGAAGGATCCTGAAGGATGTGAAGGAACTATATAGCCATATGTATGGATCATCTTCCTGTAAATTTATGGGGATGAGATGTCCTAGATGAATTAGGTTTGAAATTAACAAAAAACATCAATTAAAATATACCCACAATTATGGTTAGACAAGGTTTTAGGATAGGAAAAAGATTAGAAAAACAATATCAAAGTATAGCAGCTCCAATACTAATAGATCAAGGAACAGACAGAAATGGGTTGGATTTTAAGAAAGGGACACTAAGACAATAAAAATTACTTGGAAATAAGAAAGACCAGTATGGGTTCCTCAGTGGACCCTGACTAAAGAAAAGGTACCAGCAGCCCATGATCTGGTCAAACAACAACTAGCAGAAGACATATAAAACCATCTGTATCTCCCCATAATACTCCCAGTTTTGTCATCAAAAAGTAATCTGGTAAATGGAGATTATTGCAAGATTTAAGAGGCATTAATAATGACATGGTTATTATGGGACATGCTCAATCAGGGATTCCACAATTATCTGCTTTGCCAAAACTTGGTATGATTTATGTATAGATATTAAAGATTTTTTTTTTCATTTCCAATTCAACCTTAGGATAGTCCATGTTTTGCATTTACTAACCCTGCACTGAATCATGAAGGTCCTGATCAGAGATACAAATGGAAAGTACTCCCTCAAAGGATGGCTAATAGCCCAACTATGTGTCAAATTTATGTTAACAAAGTAATCCAGCCACTTAGAAATCAAAATCCTGAACTACAAATATTTCACTATATGGATGATATACTATTAGCACACAAAGCTAAAAACACATTGCTAGAATGTTATGCCACACTTAAAAGCATATTAAAAAATATAAACTAGAGATAACAATAGATAAAGTAGAATTAAATTTTCCAATTAATTATTTAGGAGTTCTATTATCCTCAACCATGATCTGTCCACCAAAAATTCAAGTACGAATAGATCAACTCAAATCACTTAATGACTTTCAAATGTTATTAGGAGACATAAATTGGATAAGGCCTTATCTAGGTATACGCACAATAGAGTTGGAACCTTTTTTGATATCCTAAAAGGTCCATCAGATCCAAATTCACCCGGCATGTTAACGCCTGAAACAAGAAAGGCATTAAAAATTATTGAAACATATATGGAAAATATGCATTTGGATAGAATTGATTTAAGTTTGTCTTTATTATTTATTGTACTACCAACAAAAAATATTACTACAGGAGTATTTTGGCAAGAAGGTCCATTATTATGGATGCATTTATCTTATTCCCCTAACAATATTCTTACTCGGTATACTGAGGCTGTAGGAAAATTAATACTGAAAAGAACAAAAGCAGCAAAGGAAGTGTTTGGAATTTCTCCCAATAAAATAATTACTCCATATACTCTGAATCAAATTGATGAGTTAGCTAATGAGTTAAATACTTGAGCAATAATCATGTGCAAATCTAATATTTCATTTGATAATCACTTACCATCTAATCCTTTATTGTCTTTTTGATCATTTCATCCTGTAATTTTTCCAAAAATGACAAGAAAAACACCTATCATGAATGCTCCAAATATATTCACTGATGGGTCAAATAATGGTACAGCAGCAATAGTTACACCTGATCAAACTTTTACATTTCTAGTACCCAAACAATCATCTCAAAAGGTAGAGCTTAATGCAGTATTACAAGCTTTTGTGATGTTTAAAGATTCTGTAATTAATTTATTTTCCGATAGTCAGAATATAGTTAATGCTATAGTACCCCTTGAAGATGCTGGTAGGATTTCCCCTTCCTCTACTGTTTTCTCTTTGCTTTCCACTATACAAAGTCTAATCTTGGACAGAAAAGATCTGTTCTTTATAGGAAATATCAGAACACATACAGGATTGCCTGGAGCCCTTAGTTTGGACAATGATTTAGCAGATAAAACTACACATGACATACATATTTTCTCTATAGTAGAAGAAGCTACAAATTTTCATAAAAAGTTCCATGTCAATCCTAATAGTTTACAAAAGTGCTTTAAAATAACTAAGGAAAAATCTAGACAAATAATAAAACAATGTCAAAATTGTGTGACCTTTTTACCACACGTTAATCTTCGAGTCAATCCTAGAGGATTGATACCTAACCATATTTGGCAGATGAACGTCAAAAACTTGCCAGAATTTGGAAAATTAAAATATTTGCATGTTACAGTTGATACTTCTTCTGGATTTTTGATGGGCTCCCTTCTTGTCGGAGAAAAAAACTAAAGATGTTATAGCTCATTGCTTACAAAATTTTGCCACTGTGGGTGTTCCAAAACAGTTAAAAACAGATAATGCCCCTGATTATACTTCTACCTCTTTTAAACAATTTTGCTCATCATTTGGCATCACTCATATAACAGGAGTCCCATACAATCAGCAGGGACAAGGTATAGTTGAAAGAGCACATCAAACTATTAAAACGTACTTACTAAAGCAAAAAGAATGAATTGGGAAGGGATATATATTCCCCAAAGATAAACTTAAAAAAACCCTTTTTACTCTAAACTTTTTAAATTTGGATTCAACAGGGCTTAGTGCTGCAGAAAGGCATATATGTCCAAAAAATGTACATAAGCCCAGGTACTTTGGAAGGATATTCTAACAGGACAATGGAAAGGTCCTGACCCAGTAATTGTCTGGAGTCGGGGGCCTGTTTGTGTGTTTTCACAGGGAGAACAGGAGCCGATTTGGATTCCAGAGAGATTACCTAAAGAGATTTCTACAGACCCAAAAGAAGATGATTTGGCTCAAATCAATTACAGCTGATATCCAGAACTCCAGTTTGGCTATTCTTACATCTGTGACAGAACCAGGATGTTTTTTTCAATATCTATTTTATTATTGCCCTTTCCCATATCATGAAGTTCTTTTTTGTTTTTTGAGCTCATACAGACCTAGGTTAATGTTTTGCTGATCAGTTTTATTTTTGGACTATAGAGTTTTTAGACTTTGCAATGGAGATTTCACATGTAAAAAGTTATAAAGCCTTTAATATTATGTTATGTGTTGTATGTATTATATTATGTGTGCACACTTGTGTTTTGTGTTATATGTTTGAATGTACATAACCATATATCATATGTGATGAGCGCTCATGAAAAAATGGATCCAAATATATTTTTTTTATTCACGTGATGTAAATATTTTAATTTAAATTGGGTAAACACCCATTGAGGATTGTTTTAAAACGTGAACAAAAAGGGAGGTTAACAGATCTGTTTGCTTTCTTTCACCTTTCCTTTTCATTATATTTAATAAATCTCTTCAAGACAATGTAAATTGTTAAGAAAATTGTTTTCTTTTAGTGCCTTCTGGAATGTTACATAATTTTTTCTTTAGGCATTGTTGCCAGAATTCCTATCTTCATCCCAGTGCCTGTGAAGACAAAGATAAAACCAATCTACAGCTTCTGCAAAAGCCATCACTGAACTGCTTGCAGAACTTGCCTGGACTATGTATCACTTGTATGCATTGTGAACTCACCTGCATGCATTGTGATCAATATGTTGGTGCATCGACTTGTGGTAGTGTTGGGGTATTTTTGCTGATGATGTCATCGGTGGTACAATTTTTCCAAAAGGAGCCCTCAATTGGCTTGGTGTATCTTCCTCCATTCTGCTTGTCATGGTTGTTCAGCTAAAATTTGGGGTCCAACAGAGATGAGACAAAGAACCTTACCCCCCCACTGGTACAAAGTCCTCTCCATAGGTGTGGCTGTATACTGGACCTGTAGTTAGTGACGGGTAAGATCCAGTTGCAATGGTACCAACCTAAGACTGGAGGCTGACACCTTGAGGTCAGCTCATTAGATAATGGGTAAGAACCATATGTACTATTGGACAACCTAAGGCAGGCATGGTCCCTAAGCCACATGCTTGTTGTTTAAACAGAGAGGGGGAGATGTTGAGAGCCACAGCCCGAGGGGCCAAAGAAAACTTTCAGACTGCCAGCTGATGGTTTGCTCACAGCGGCCCCAGCAACATCTAGCTGATTGGCTACTCTGCGGTGATGCCCATTGGGCTGTTTCCCCACCCTTTCAAACTACCAAGCTGCTCATTGGGGGACTTTTTTGGCTCTGCCAAAATGACCCAGCCAATCGAACTCAAGAGCAGGAGGAGTGGAGAGGTTGAGAGCTTGTGGGAAGCTGGTGGTGGCAGTTGTGCTCTGAGGGTATTACCCGAGGAGCTATTTTTTTGGCGTGTGTAGTTCTAAAAATAAAGTTAGTTTATTTGACAAGTGGCTCCTGAATTGTGCCCAGCCAGACTGTGGCAATCATAAATTGATGGAGAAAAACAACCAAAACAGAATAGAAATACAAGCAGTTCGGAGGAGGCATGGTGTATAGCTGGATTTACCTTTTGTATGATAAAGGGTAGGTGTTATTAATCTAGTCAATATTAAATTGAAATAATTCTCCGTGTGTTTTAATGTTAACAAATATATGAATACCTGTCTCCCTGTATCTGTAGCCTATTCAGCACATGTATTTTTGTATGCACATATAGAATCCTACCTGGTATCACATGTACATTTTTGTGAGGTGGCTGACTTGGCAGATACGAATTGTGAAAAGAGATCACTACTCCTAAACGTTTTTGGAATTGAAAATTAGAACTATGCGTGAGCTTCCTAGTTGAACAAGATAATACATAAATCCATGTTCAGTAAAATGAATATTTTTGGATCTGTGGATGATATATATTTCATGATGAATTTCGATTGGCATATATATTGCTACCATTTAATGTCTGTGCATTTGCATGTGTGTGTGTGTGTGTGTGTGTGTGTGTATATATATATATATATATATATATATATATATATATATATATATATATATATACTCTCCAGATTTTTCAGCATATAAAATATATGTGTCTTATTATACAATCCCTAAATGCATTCATATTCATGCATGTGGATTTATAATCAAATGTTCACAAAATTATTCTCAGAAATATTCATCCACCTCAAATATATATTGTTTCCTAGTGCTGAAATCTAAATTCAGTGAATGGTGCATAGAAGTCATAATTTTTCTACAGTAACTGACCCACTTTAACATCAATGCAAGTAGATTACTATGGTACATGATGTGTATTTTGACGTTCATTTTTATTGAACACTGTTACATGACTATTTCTTCAGTTTATGCACATCATAGGATATATATTTCATTCACAAGTTTGCAAATTTATAGGCATTTGTTTCACTTTCTATCACTTCCTGCTTCAGTACACATGTATTCCTACATGTTTTTGACTGTTTTTTTCATGAGACTTCTTTTTATTTTAGGTTTCAATAATCACTTTTGAAGCAAAACTCACACACTCTTCATGACAAACCATAACCCTAATATTACCATTAGATGTATAAATGGTTGTAATAAAAGTATGTATATAAATATAAGATTTCCTGTATATTTTCAGATATCAATTCAATCCATTATTTAATGTTGGAACCAGTTATATTATTTATTCACAGTATGGTCTATTCATTCATTTTATCTATTTTCGGAGACACAGGGTATACCTATTTGTACACCCAATACTAATTTATACAACTTCAAAATATTGCCCACAGAATTAGTGGAAGAAATACTCATGTCACCTGAACTACATATACACTTTATCACACTAATATTCTGGACACAAAATGCAAAGTTCACACTTATGATTGTACCAAAGCCTAAATGGAAAGTGAGCATGGATTACTAAAAACAACCAAGTCCAGATTGCCTAATGCTCTCAAATGTCAATCGTATTGGTGCTAAATATTTGTTTCTCCCTAAGATTGAGTATTCAACCTCTACCCTGTTGAAAATGTCTAATCCTATCACTCAATTTATACATTGCCTGATTTCTTAATGTCTCTATTCTTATCTGCTTCCCTTAATATTTTCCCCAGTTCATCATTGTGACTGACTCTTCACATGTGCTGACATTTACGTTCATTCTCTACCGGAAACCCTATTGTTAAAGAACTTTTGGTCCAAATCCTATACTCACTCTTCTTCCTAAACCTACTGACTATCTTTCTAATCCTACCGACTACCCTTTTTGAGTGGATGGTTTCTTCTACATTTAATCATCCAATTTACAAGGTCTTATGCCATTGTTTATCAGTTTATCTGAGACATTTGTGCAGAAGGTATTTCAAAGCTAAGTATCCCAATCAAGGGCCCAATGCTCTTCTGGGCTTCAAATCTTACCCAGACTTCTGTATTTATACTTATATTTCACCTATATATTCTTGTAAATATCACAGGTTCCCAATACCATTATTCATCACACAGAATGATTCCTAACCCAAATTTAACCTGTTATTACCCTAACCATACACTGTTCCCTCAATCTAACTTTACAGAAAAGCAGGGACAGAGTTGGTCTTACAATACAGGAGTGTAGGGGATATTCCACCTGCTGAGAACCTCAAAGGTCCATGCAGAAATGATCCCTGGAGAAGTTGTAAGCAGCTATGAAGGACCTGAGTGAGGAAAAGACAACTTCCATGGTAAACAACCTGGTCAGGATGAAAGGATGTGTCTGAATCAGCCTCTTTCATCTTAATGTAGAGAAGATGGACCAAACCAGGCTTGTGTGGAGAGCTGTTCCCGGGTGCCTATGGTGAAATACCATTCTAACTTGTGAAAATGTCACAGGAAGTAGGGGTACCCTGCACCTCTTGGGACCCTTGGAAGTAACTGTTAGGACAAAGTGGTTGCCAAGGCAGTGACTTCATTAACTTCCTGAAGGAAGTTACCTCACATGACTTCCTTGGTGATGGAACTCTCTAAATTTGGGATTCAGGAAGTCAGGCAACCACAGCCAGTCCCAGTCCCAGTCCCAGTGGTCTCACTTGTTTGGGTTAACCAAGGACAGAGTCAGTCTTTCTTGGTACCTAGTGATGTGAGGATGGCCAAATGCCAGGAAAGCTAAGAAGAGGGGCCTTTCCTGAGAAAGAAGGTAGTGGCTCACCACTGGCTTCTGACAACTTCACAGATTTGGCCAAGGAGACCAGAACAGAGGCAGCACAGTCCACTTCGGGGAAATATAGTATGGCCCACCCATCAGAGGACACTCCGGATAGTCACAGACCTACTTTGGGGAAGGAGGTGCCTTTTTGAGTGTGGGTGTGAGTTTGTGGTTTTCTCTCATGTTCTGAGAATAGGTAGCAAAGGCAATTTGTTTGGTTTGGAGAAGACTGTTTCTAGTATGTTCTCTGACAAGGTGAGTGTTTCTATTACTGTGTATCCCACTCTGTCCGTGGTTGTAGTATTAGAAAAAGAATGCATCAATGGGTGTGTTCTGTCTAGTAGAAAGCTTCCCTGCATTCATACTGCCAATTTATGAATGGACTGCGGCTAGCCTTATCAATGGGCAAAACCTACTATCTTCCAATATTCCTGTTTTCTTCCTGAATTCTGGACACTCTCCAGAATAGGCTCATGGTTTTGTGTCCAAGATATGTACCACCTCCAAGCTCTGTCACATGGCCATGTACTGGATAGCTGAAGGGAATGGTGAGCATCTCAGAAAACTCAGATATCCGGGTGACCAGGAAAGTCTCAGTGGGGAAACCCTGCTTTGGGCCTTTTGCTTACCTATTTTTCTGTTGCCCTGAATGCAAGGAAAGTCTTTGGCTCAGGCCACCCCTTTGTGAAGCCTGAAGAAAACAGTATTCAAATGGAAATGAATGGGGATCACCTGTGGCTCTTTGCTTAATTGGAAAGAGATGTGTCTGAATAAGCCTCTTGGCCCTGTGTGAAGCTGAGGCTTAGATTGTCAGCACCTGATGGATCTAAAGAAATATCCCATGTTTGCATCCATAACCAAAATTCAAAAAATCAGTCATTGTGGATGAAGTCTCTCACCTTCCTCTGTTAGGTTCCTGACCTCCATCAAGTGTGAATATGGACCCTTGGGTCAAATGAGTTCTTCAAAGCCCTGCAGATGTGCTAGTGTTCTCTCATGAATACAAACCACATAAAGAATCTATACCTGACAGTCAGTAGGCCTCAAATAGTAGAAGCAGAGCAGTAATAATGGCAGGCCTATTTGATCACTCCTGGTTCACAGGAAGGGTGTCCAGGCCACACTGACTTTAGGCAAATGAGGGGCAAGGGAGCTTATATTGGACACTGTCCTGAGCTGCATCACTCATGGAAACCTCTAGCCAGAAGTTATGATCAGTGTCTATATGGAAGAAAATGAGGGCCATGTGGGAATGTTTTGGCTATAATTGTGGTCATTTTTGTGGCAGTTGGAAGAGATGAGTGGGTCCGCCAGGGCTGGAACTCTTGGGTAATTCCCCTTATAGACTGAGTTCTGGAACTGACCTCAGAGAAGTATTGCCATGAATTGTGTTGGGATTTTAGGAGGCCACGCATGAGATTCACCCTTGGATTCGGAAATCTAGTCCCAGGTTGGTTTTCCACAGAGCACTGGGAATCTCAGGCAGGATATAACTTGATTTTATTATGAAAAACTTGGCAGCCATAGTGGAGAGCCAAAACACAAATGGACCTCACATTGTAGATTTCAATGTGCCTGGCTTCATGTGACCTTTTGGCCACTCTTTGGGAAGACTTGCCTGTGAGCGTTCTCCAGAGATTTCATTGAAATGAGCTTCCTCACCATTTAATGGTTCCTGAATGAATTGAAACCCACAGTGCCTCCAACTTCATCCTTGAAAAATGGCTATCTCCTGCAACAGCAAAGGGTTTATTGGGGGTCCAGCATGTGGAGGATCAGAGCTAACTTGAATAGAGCAGAGTGCCCTGAGAAGAGCTTAAGCAGAGCTTATATACTTTCCTTGGGGAGGGCAGGGAGCGAAGTTTTTTGATGGGTAAGGGCGAGTGGGCGGTTTGCGTTCAACCGGGTGAAGGAATACATTCTGCAGTTTAGCAGTTGGGGACAGGACATTCTGGAAACAAGATTAGCAAACAGTTCTCAAGATTTCAAGAGTGTTTTGTTAAGCATACAGAAAAAAAGTGACAAGTACCTATTTTATTAACCTTTCATTCCTCACTTCTTCTTCTATCTACTTTTAATCATAAAAGTGATCATTGGGGGGTGTCACATTCAATGTCTTCTAGTGGAGTATTACCATAAGTTTAACTTGTCCAATTTGAGCTTGGAGAAAAGAAATTACACGGTTGAGCAAAGAGGGTTTTATAGTTAGCAATATTATGGAGATTATTTTGGACAGGCCAGGGTTGTTAAAAACTAGTCAAACAGGGGGACTATGTGAACCAAGACTCAAACCACCCTTTTTTGTCCTCTCACTCTCTCATTGACGCTCTTCAGGGTGTCTTTTTAATTTAATCATATTTTTTTTACAACTCCATTATGCTCGGAATAAACACAACATTCTTCCCAGGAAGTGACAAGTACCTATTTTATTAACCTTTCACTACCGACTAACCCTTTTTGACTGGATGTTCCCTTCGACATTCAATCATCCAAGGTACAAGGTCCAATGCCATTGTATATTGATTAATCTGACACAACTGTGCAGAACCTAATTCAAAGCTAAGTATCCCAATCAAGGGCCCAATGCTCTTCTGGGCTTCAAATCTTACGTAGATTTCTGTTTTCATACATATATTTCACCTATATATTCTCATACATATCGCAGGTTCCCAATACCATTATTCATCCAGCAGAATGATTCCTACCCCAAATCAAACATGTTATTAACCCTAACCATACGCTGTTCCCTCAATCTAACATTGCAGAACAGCAGGGACAGAGTTGGTCTTACAATACAGAAATGTAGTGGATCTTCCACCTGCTGAAAACCTCAAAGGTCCATGCAGAAATGATCCCTGGAGAACATGTAGGCAGCTATGAAGGACCTGGGAGAGTAAAAGTCATCTTCCATGGCAAACTACCTGGTCAGGATGAAGAACTGTGTCTCATTCAGGCTCTCTCTTCTTAATGTAGACAAGATGGACCAAACAAGGCCTGTGTGGAGAGCTGTTCCTGGGTTCCTATGGTTGATATACTGATCTAACTTGTGAAAGTGTCAGAGGAAGTATGGAAGCAACTATTAGGACAAAGTGGTTGCTAAGGTAGTGACCTCATTCACTTCCTGAAGGAAGTGACCTCACCTCACTTCCTTGGTGATGGAACTCTCTTAACTTGGGATCCAAGAAGCCAGGCATCCAGAACCAATCCCAGTCACAGTCACAGTGGGATCACTTGTTTAGTTTTACCAAGGACAGAGTCACTCTTTCTGGGTACCTACTGATGTGAGGATGGTCAAATGCCAGGAAAGCTCTGAGAGGGGCCTTTCCTGAGAAAGCAGGTAGTGGCTCACTGCTGGCTTCTGACTACTTCACAAAGTTGGCCAAGGAGACCAGATCTGAGAAAGGACAGGCCATTTGGGTGGAACATAGTATGGATAGTCACAGACCTACTTGGGGAAAGGAGATGCTATTGTGGGTGTGGGTGTGGGTTTGTGGTTTTGTCTCATGTTCTGAGAATAGGTAGCAGTGGCAGTTTGTTTGGTTTGCAGTGAACTATTTCTACTAAGTCGTTTCACAAGGCATGTGATTCTATATCTGTGTACCTCACTGTGTCCGTGGTTGTAGACATTAGAAAAAAGAATGCATCAATGGATGTGTCCTGTCTACTAGAATGCTTCCCAGAATTTATCCTGATGAATTAATGAATGGACCAGGGCTTGCCTTATCAATGGCCAACATCTGCTATCTTCCTAAGTTCCTGTTTTCTTCTGGAATTCTGGCCACTCTCCAGAATAGGCTCATGGTTTTGTGTCCAAGATATGTACCACCTCCAAGCTCTGTCACATGGTTATGTACTGAATAGCTGAAGGGAATGGTGAGCATCTCAGAAAACGTAGATATCAGTGTGACTACTAACCTCTCAGTGGAGAAACCCTGCATTGGTCCTTTTGCTTATAAAATCTTCTTTTGCCCTGAAAGTCAGGAAGGTCTTTGCCTCATGCCAACCCTTTGTGAAGCCTGAAGAAAACAGTTTTCAAATGGAAATGAATGGGCATCACCTGTGGCTCTTTGCTTAATTGCTTTGGAAATGGATGTGTCTGAATCAGGCTCTTGGCCCTGTGTGAGTCTGTGAATTAGATTGTCAGCACCTGATGGATGTAAAGAAAGATCCCATGTGTGCATCCAAAACCAAAATGGCCAAAAGAGCAGTCATTGTGGATGAAGTCTCTCGCCTTTCTCTGTAAGGTTCCTGATCTCCATCAAGTGAGAATAGGAATCCATTGGATCAAATGAGTTCTTCAAAGCTCTGCAGAGGCTAGCCCATTGCGGCTTGCTTGTTCTCATGACTCAAATACACATAAAGAATCTAAACCCCACAATCAGTAGGCCTCAAATTGGAGAAGCGGAGCAGTATCAAATGCAGGCCTATTGGATCACTCCTGGTTCACAGGAAGGGTGTCAGGACACTCGAACATTAGGCAAATGAGGGGCAAAAGAGCTTATTTTGGACACTGTCTTGGACTGTGCCCCTCATGGAAACCTCTAGCAAGAGTTATGATGAGTGTCTATATGGAAGAAAATGAGGGCCATGTGGGAGTGTTTTGGTTTCAATTGTGTTCATTTGTGTGGCGGTTGGAAGAGATGACTTGGTCCACCTTGGCTTGAACTCTGGTGTGATTCCCCATAGAGACTGAGTTCTGAAACTCACCTCAGAGAAGTATTGCCATTAATTGTGTTGGGATTTTAGGAGGCCACGCATGAGAGTCGCCCTTGGAAACTGAGATATAGGCCCAAGGTGCCTTTCCACAGAGCACTGGCAATCTCAGCCAGGATAATACATGATTATATTCTTAAAAACATGGCAACCATAGTTGAGAATCAAAACAAACATGGACCTCACAGTGTAGAACTCGATAAGCCTGGCTTCATGTGACCTTTTTGCCACTCTTTGGAAAGCCTTGCCTGTTAGTGTTCTCCAAAGATTTCATTGAATTGAGCTTCCTCACCATTTAATGGTTCCAGAATGAATTGAAACCGACAGTGCTTCCAATTTCAATCTTGAAAAATGCCCAGATAAATACCATGAAATTTTTGAATTTCCCATGACCAGGTCGCACTGGGGAACCTGTGGATGTCCTACGTCTGATCATGAGTGTATCAGGCAGTGCCTTGATTGACAGGGATTCATAAAAATGATGTAGAACAGGGATACCAGTAAGTTGAACCCTGCTGAGTCGAGGGCCTAGAGCAGAGGTGGGAAGGTGTATGATAAAACATCTGTGTGGGCCAATGTGAATCTGCCATTGGCTTCCAAATGGCTTGTGACTGACATGGTGCAACCAGCAGAATGTTCTATGTAAAAGCATATTTTTATATGGAGAGGTTTCAGGGCAATGTTCAGAACCAGGTTGCTATTGACAAGAGGGCAAGCTAGGGGGGATAGAAGCCTGGTTGGTGCATTCTCCTGAGAACCCTGACCCACCGCACATGACAAAACTCCCTCCAGCACTGTGTCCCAGTTGAACTCCTTGTATATCATGAAGCAAATACCAAACTCCCAGTGCAGCAACAAGAAACACCTTGAAAATTGGAGGATGACCAAATGGCTTCACAGTCCACATGGGGAGACACTTAGCCCACATTGGCCACAATTGACCTACAAAGAGAGAAATCAGCACTGCTGCCTCATGTTCATTGGAAAATAAGAAACCATGTTCTCCAGGTCACATAGATGCAGACCCAGCTTTGATGGGCTCACTAGAGAGAAAGCAAAAGCTCCTTACAAAAACATATATTTCAAGTGCCAAACCTCATAGGCAGTTTCTCAAGAAGTCTTTAGGGCACCAGAGCTCCATGTTTTTGGAAAGTTTACCCTGTCCCTTACTTTGGGTAACTCCTCTAACACCTCCAAAGTTGTAAACTCCTGAGCATATTCCATTCCAGATATGTATTCACAGATTTTCTACCTCTTCTCTTATCATTATGTATTACTTGGGGTGGAGGTAATGACAATGCATTGTTTTGGATGAGAGTAAGAAGATTTTTGTGTACCACATATTTGCATACACTTTGGATTAATTTTCCAATTTTCCATTCGACATACTGAATCCCTGACACTAAACCATACCCTACTAGACTCTGACTGCTTATCCTAATATGATTGAGAAAAATAACTCAAACAGAATAGAAATAAAAGAAGTTCAGAGGAGGGGTGGTGTATAGTTGGGCTTGCCTTTTGCAATATATAGGGTAGGAGTTATAAATCTAGTCAATTTTTAATTGAAGTAGTTCTCAGTGTGTTTTTAAAGTTAACAAATAGGTGAATCTCTGTCTCCGTTTATCTGTAGCCTATTCAGCACATGCTTTTGTATATGCACATATAGAATCCTACCTGGTATCACACGTATTCACTTGTGAGGTGGCCAGCTTGGCAGATACAAATTGTGAGAAAAGATCACTCCTCCTAATCGCTGTTGGAACTGAAAATTCAACCTATGGGGGAGCTTCCTAGTTAAACAGCATTATACATAAATCCATGTTCAGTAATATAAATATTTTTTGGATCTTTGGACGATATATATATCATGATGAATTTTGATTGTCATATATATTGCTACTTTTTAATGTCTCTGTGTGGGTTTTGTGTGTGTGTGTGTATATATATATATATATATATATATATATATATATATATATATATTCTAGATTTTTCAAAACGTGAAATATATGCGTCTTATTATGCACTGCCTAAATTCATTCATGTTCATCTATGTGGATTTCTAATCAACTTTTCACAAGATTATTCTCAGAAATATTCATCCACCTGAAATACATATTTGTTTCCTAGTACTGAAAACTAAATTCAGTGAATGTTGCACACAAATTCTAATATTTCTACAGTAACTTACCCAGCTTAACATCAATGCAAGTACATTCCTATGTTCCATGATGTCTATTTTGACGTTCATTTTTATTCAACACTGGTACATTACTTTTTCTTCATTTTATGCACATCATAGGATATATATTTCTTGCACAAGTTATCAAATTTATAGGCATTTGTTTCACTTTCAATCACTTCCTGCTTCAGAACACATGTATTCCTCCAGGTTTCTTGATAGTTTTTTTCATGAGACATCTTTCCAAACACATTATTTTCGATTTCCATAATCACTTTTGAAGCAAACTCACACACCCATCATGATACACCGTAACCCTATTATTACCATTTGATGTATAACTTGTTGGAATGAATGATTGTATATGAACATAAAATTTCTTATATATTTTCATATATCAATTCAATCTATTATTAAAAGTGGAACCAGTTATATTATTTATTCACAGTATGGTCTATTAAGGCATCATCTCTATATTCATACATACAGGGTACACCTAAATGTATCCCCAATACTAATTTATAAGTCTTTAAAATATTGCTTTCAGAAATGGTGGAAGAAATACTATAGTCACCTGATATACATATACATTTCATCACAGTAATATTCCTGACACAAAAGGCAAGGGTCACACTTATGATTGTACCAAAGCCTAAATTGAATTTGAGCATGTATTACTAACAACATCCATGTCCTGGTTCCCTAATGCTCTCAAATATCATTCCTATTGGTGACGACATATCTGTTTCTTCCTAAGATTATATATTGAACCATAACCCTGTTAAAAATGTCTTATCCTACAACTCACGTTGTACTTTGCCTAATTTTCTAATGTCTCCATTGATATCTGCTTTCAAACACCTTTTCTCCAGTTCATCATTGGGAATGTCCCTTCAAATGTGCTGACATTTACATTCACTCTCTCACCAAAACCATATTGCTAAAGAACATTTGGTCCAACTCCTAGACTCACTCAAATGTGTTCTTCAAAGCCCTGCAGAGGGCAGCCCAGAGGTGCTTGGGTTGTCTCATGACTCCAATTCACATAAAGAATCTAAACCCTACACTCAGTAGGCCTCAAATTGGAGAAGCAGATCAGTATTAATTGAAGGCCTATTTGATCACTCCTGGTACACAGGAAGGGTGTCCAGGCCACCCTGACTTTAGGCAAATGAGGTGCAAGGGAGCTTATTGTGGACACTGTCTTGCGCTGCGCCCCTCATGGAAACCTCCAGCCAGAGGTTATGATGAGTGTCTATATGGAAGAAGATGAGGGCCATGTGGGAGTGTTTTGGTTTTAAATGTGGTCATTTGTGCGATGGTTGAAAGAGATGACTGGGTCCACCTGGGCTTGAACTCTGGTGTGATTCCCCTTAGAAATGGAGTTTTGGAAATGACCTTAGAGAGGTATTGCCATGAATTGTGTTGGGATTTTAGGAGGAGAAGCATGAGATTCGACCACGCATGACAGTAGGCCTCAAATTGGGAACGCAGAACATTTTGTCCAAATCCTTTATTCACTCTTCTTTTTAATCCTATCGTCTAACTTCCTAATTCTAGATAAATACCACGGTATATTTGAAATTCCAATGACCAGGTGGCACTGGAGAATATTTGGATGTCCTGTTGCTGATCATGAGTGTACCAGACAGTGCCTTGATTGACTGGGTTTCATGAAAATGGTGTAGAACAGAGATGCCAGTAAGTTGTAGTCTGCTGAGTAGTTGGCCTAGAGCAGTGGTGTGCAGGTGTGTCATAAAACATCTGTGGTGGGGTCATGTGGATCTTCCATTGACTTCCAAATGGCTTGTGGCTGACATAGTGTAGCCAACAGACCCTTATATGTAAAGGCATCTTGTTATATCGAGAGGTTTAAGGGAAATTTTAGGAATAAGGTTGCTATGGTCAAGGGCACAAGCTACGTGAAATAGAAGACATTTTGGTGCATTTTCCTGCAGACCCTGACCCACCACACCTGACAGAACTCCCTCTAGCACTTTGTCCCAGTTGAACTCATTGTATTTTGTGAAGTAAATACCATACTCCCAGTGAAGCAGCAAGAAACACCACAGAAAGTGGAGGATGACCAAATGGCTTCACAGTCCACACGGGGAGACACTTAGCCCCCAGTGGTCACAGTTTACCTACAAAGAGAGAATTCAGCAACTGCTCCCTCATGTTCATTATAAAATAAGAAACCATGTCCTCCAGGTCACATAGATGCAGACCCAGCTTTGATGGTCTCACTACAAAGAGAGAAGAACATATATTTCAAGGGCCAAATCTCAGAGGCAGTCTCTCAAGAAGTCTTTAGACAAGAAGAGCTCCATGTTTGTGGAGTGTTTACCCTGATCCTTACTTTGGAAACTCCTCTACCAACTCCAAGGTTGTGAACTCCTGAGCATCTTCCATTCCAGATATGTATTCATAGATTTTCTAACTCTCCTCCTATAACTGTATCTTATTGGGGTGAAGGTAATGTCATGGCATTGTTCTGGATGAGAGTTGGAATATTATTCTGTGGCACATATTTGCATACACATTGAATTCATTTTCCTATTTTCCAATCAAAATACCGAAATCATGACACTAACCTGTACCCTACTAGACTCTCACTACTAATCCTAATATGATGGAGAAAAAAAACCCAAATACAAGCATTTTAGTGGACGCATGGTATATATTTGGACTTGCCTTTTGCATGATAGAGGGTAGGTGTTATAAATCTAGTAAATTTTTGTTTAAAACAATTTTTCATGTGTTTTTAAATTAACAAATATGTGAATTCCTGTCTCCCTTTCTGTATATACTATTTAGCACATGTATTTTTTCATGCACATATAAAATCCTACCTGGTATCACAGGTTAATTTTTGTGTGTTGTCTGACTTGGCAGATTCAAATTGTGAGAAGAGATCACTCCTCCTACCCTACTAGACTCTGACTACTAATCCTAATATGATGGAGAAAAATAACCGAAACAGAATGAAAATACAAGCAGTTCAGTGGAGGCATGGTGGATATTTGGACTTGCCTTTTGCAAGATAAAGTGTTGGTGTTATAAATCTAGTCAATTTTTGCTTAAAATAGTTCTCCATGTGTTTTTAAAATTATCAAATATGTGAATTACTGTCTCCCTTTCGCTATAGACTACTCAGCACATGTGTATTTATATGCACATATAGAATCCTACCTGGTATCACAGGTTAATTTTTGTGTGTTGTCTGACTTGGCAGATACAACTTGTGAGAAGAGATCACTCCTACTAACCACTGATGAAACTGAAAATTCAACTTATGGGTGAGCTTCCTAGTTGAAAACATTATACATAAATGCATGTTCAGTAAAATAAATATTTTTGCATATTTGAATGATATATATTTCATGATGAATATCGATTAGCATATGTATTGCTACTTTTTAATGTCTGTGTGTGTGTTTTGTGTATATATATATATATATATATATATATATATATATATATATATACACTCTCCAGATTTTTCGAAATATGAAATATATGTGTCTTATATACACTCCATAAATTCATCCATGTTCATGTATTTAGATTTATAATCAATTTTTCACAAGATTATTCTCAGAAATATTTATACACCTGAAATATATATTTGTTTCCAAGTACTGAAAACTAACTTCAGTGAAAGGTACATACGAATCCTAATATTTCTAGAGTAACTGACCCAGTTTAACATCAATGCAAGTAGACTCCTATGGGACATGATGTGTATTTTGACGTTCATTTTTTTCAACACTGGTACATTACTATTTCTTCAGTTTATGCACATCATAGAATATATATATATCATCCACAAGTTCACAAATTTGTAGGCATTTGTTTCACTGTCAATCACTTCCTGCTTCAGAACACATGTATTCTTCCATGTTTCTTGACTGGTCTTTTCATGAGACTTCTTTCCAAAAATAATATTTTTTAGTTACATTGTAAGATTAAAGCAAATCTCACACACCCTTCAGGATAAACCATAACCCTAGTATTAACATTAGATGTATGACTGGTTGGAATGAATGTATGTATATCAATATAAGATTTCCTGAATATTTTCAGATATCAACTCAATACATTACTTAAAGTTGGAAGAAGTCGCATTATTTATTCACAGTATGGCCTATTCATGCATTATCTCTATATTTATAGACACATGGTACATCTATTTTTGCCCACAATACTAATTTATACATATTCAAAATATTGCTCCAAGAAATGGTGGAAGAAATACTCATGTAAGCTGATCTACATATACATTTTATCACAGTAATATTCTCGTCAGAAAATGCAAATATCACACTTATGATTGTACCAAAGCCTAAATGGAAAATGAACATGGCTTACTAAAAACATCCATGTGCAGGTTGCCTAATGCTCCCACTTGTCAATCTTGTTGGGGACTACATATTTGTTTCTTTCTAAGATTATATATTCAAACTCAATCCTATTGAAAATGTCTTATCCTATCTCTCACTTTACACTTTGCCTGATTTCCTAATGTCTCTATCGATATTAGCTTTCTAACATATTTTCCCCTGTTCATAATTGTGACTGACTCTTCACACGTGCTGACATTTACATTCACTGTCTACCCGAAAACCTATTGCTAAAGAAATTTTGGTCCAAATCTTATACTCACTCTTCTTTCTAAACTTACCAACTGTCTTTCTAATACTACCGACAATTCCTTTTTGCCTGGATGTTCTCTTCGACATTCAATCATCCAAGGTACAAGGTCCTATAACATTGTATATCGATTAATCTGAGACAACTGTGCAGAACATAATTCAAAGCTAAGTATCTCAAATGAAGGGCCTAATGCCCTTCTGGGCTTCAAATCTAAATAGATTTCTGTTTTCATACTTATATTTTACCTATATATTTTTGTAAATATTGTAGGTTCCCAATGCCATTATTAATCCAGCAGAATGACTCCTCACCCAAATTGAACCTGTTATTAACCCTAACCATACACTGTTCCCTCAATCTACGTTTACAGAAGACCAGGGACAGAGTTGGTTTTACAATACAGGAATGTAGAGCATCTTTAACCTGCTGAGAACCTCAATGGTCCAAGCAGAAATGATCCCTGGAGAACTTGTAGGCAGCTTTTTAGGACCTGAGAGAGCAAAAGTCATCTTCCATTTCAGACAACCTGGTCAGGATGAAGGAATGTGTCTGAATAAGCCTCTCTCTTTTTAATGTAGAGAATATGGACCAAACCTGGACTCTGGGTAGAGCTGTTCCTGGTTTCCTATGGTTGATATTCCATTCTAACTTATGAAAGTGTCACAGAAAGTAGGGGCATCCTCAATCTCATGGGACCCTTGGAAGCAACTGTTAGGACAAAGTGGTTGCCAAGGTAGTGACTTCATTCAATTCTTGAAGGAAGTGACCTACCTCACTTCCTTGGTGATGGAACTCTCTGAATTTGGGATCCAGGAAGCCAGGCACACAGAACCAGTCTCAGTCTCAATTCCAGTGGACTCACATGTTTGGATTTACCAATGACAGAGTCAGTCTCTCTTGGTACCTACTGATGTGAGGATGGCCAAATGCCAGGAGAGCTCTCAAGAGGGGACGTTCCTGAGAAAGCAGTTAGTGACTCACCACTGGCTCCTGACAACTTCACAGATTTGAACAAAGAGATCAGATCTGAGACAGGACAGGCCATTTCATGGGTACATAGAATGGCCAACAAGTCAGAGGACACTCCGGATTGTCACAGACCTACTTGGGGGAAGGATGTGCCTTTGTGGATGTGGGTGAAAGTTTGTGGTTTTGTCTCATGTTCTGAGAATAGGTAGGGAAGGCAGTTTGTTTGGTATTCAGTGGAGAGTTTCTAGTAAGTCGTTTGACATGGCGAGTGTTTCTATGTCTGTGTATACCACTGTGTCCGTGGTTGTAGACATTAGAAAAGAGAATGCATTAATGGATGTGTCCTGTCTAGTGGAAAGCTTCTCAGGATTAATCTTTCCCAATTTATGAATGGACTGCGGCTTGACTTCTGGATGGGCAACACCTACAATCTTCCTAAGTTCCTGATTTCTTCCTGAATTCTGGCCACTCTCCAGAATAGGCTCATGGTTTTGTGTCCAAGATATGTACCACCTCCAAGCTCTGTGACATGTCCATGTACTGGTGAGCTGAAGAGAATGGGGAGCATCTCAGAAAACTCAGATATCAGTGTAACCAGGAAAGTCTCAGTGGAGAAACCCTGCTTTGGGCCTTTTGCTTCCCTATTGTTCTGTAGCACTGAATGTCAGAAAGGTCTTTGCCTCAGGGCACCCCTTTGTGAAACCTGAAGAAAACAGTTTTCAAATGGACATTAATGTGCATCACCTGTGGCTCTTTGCTTAATGCTTTGGAAAGGGGTGTGTCTGAATTAGCCTCTTGGCCTTGTGTGTGGCTGTGACTTAGATTCTCAGCGCCTGATGGATCTAAAGAAAAATCCCATGTGTGCATACAAAACCAAAATGGCAAAAAAGATCAGTCATTGTGGATAAAGACTCTTTCCTTCCTCTGTTAGGTTCCTGACCTCTTCCAAGTGAGAATAGGGATTCTTTAGGGTCAAATGAGTTCTTCAAAGCCCTGCAGATGTGCTTGGGTTTTCTCATGAATCCAAATCACATAAAAAGTCTATACCTGACAGTCAGTAGTCCTCAAATTGGAGAAACAGAGCAGAATAAAAAGCAGGCTCATTTAATAACTCCTGGTTCACAGGAAGGGTGTTTAGGCCACCCTGATTTTAGGCAAATGAGGGGCCAAGGAGCTTATTGTGGATAATTTTTTTGGCTGTGTCCCTTATGGAAACCTCCAGCCAGAGGTTTTGATAAGTGTCTATATGGAAGAAGATGAGGGCCATGTGGGAGTGTTTTGGTTTTAATTGTAGTCATTTGTGTTGTGGTTGGAAGAGATGACTGGGTCCACCTGGACTTGAACTCTGGTGTGATTCCCCTTAGACAGTGAGTTCTGGAACTGACCTCAGAGAAGTATTGCCATGAATTGTGTTGGAATTTTAGGAGGCCACGCATGAGTGTCGCCTTTGGATACTGAGATATAGTCCCAGGGTGGCTAAGTTGATATCAAAACACTCATGGACCTCAATTGTAGACCTCAATGGGCCGGGTTTCATTTGACCTTTTGGACTCTCTTTGGGAAGCCATGCCTATTAGAGTTCTGCAGAGTTTTTATTGAAATGAGCTTCCTCACCATTTAGTGGTTCCTGAATGAATAGAAACCCACAGTGCATCCAACTTCATTATTGAAAAATGGCTAGAAAAAACATTAAATTTTTGAAATTCACATGACCAGGTGGCTTGCAGATCTTTTGGATGTCCTATTGCTGATCATGAGTGTACCAGACAGTGCCTTGATTCATTGGGTTTCATGAAAATGGTGTAGAACAGAGATGCCAGTAAGATGGAGCCCGCTGAGTAGCGGGCCTAGAGCAGTGGTGGGCAGGTGTGTGATAAAACATCTTTGGTGGGGCCATGTGGATCTGCCATTGGATTTCAAATGTCTTGAGATGGACATAGTGCAGGCAGGAGACCATTATAAGTAAAGGCATCTTGTTATATGGAGAGGTTTCAGGGTAATATACAGAATCAGGTTGCTATGGTCAAGGGGGCAAGCTATGCGGTATATAGGCCAGTTTGGTGCATGCTCATGAATACCCTGACACACCACAAGTGACAGAACTCCCTCCAGCACTGTGTCCCAGTTGAACTCGTTGTATTTTGTGAAGCAAATATCAAATTCTCAGTGCAGGAGCAAGGAACACCAGGAAAAGTGGAGGATGACCAAATGGTTTCACAGTCTACACAGGGAGACACTAGGCCCCCAGTGGCCACAGTTTAAAATACTGAATCCCTGACACTAAAACCTACCCTATTAGACTCTGACTACTAATCCTAATAAGATGGAGAAAAATTACCCAAAAAAGTATAGAAATACTAGCAGTTCAGAGGAGGCATGTTGTATAGTTGGACGGGCCTTTTGCATTATATAGGGTAGGAGTTATAAATCAAGTCAATTTTTTGTTGAAATAGTTCTCCATGTGAATTTAAAGTTAACAAATATGTGAATTCCTGTCTCCCTTTCTATGTAGCCTATTCAACACATGTATTTTTATATGCACATATAGAATCCTACCTGGTCCCACACGTACATTCTTGGGAGGTGGCTGAATTTCCAGACAAAAATTGTGAGAAGAGATCACTCCTCCTAAATGCTTTTGGAAATGAAAATTCAACATATGTGTGAGCTTCCTTTTTAAACTAAATTATGTATAACTTTTTGTAATGAATGTATGAATGTATATATCAATATTAGATATCCTATATTTTTTCAGATATCAATTCAATCCACTATTTAAAGTTGGAACTAGTTATATTATTTATTCACTGAATGGTCTATTCATACAATATCTCTATATTCATAGACACAGGGTACACCTATTTGTGCCCCCAATACTAATTTATATATGTTCAAAATATTGCTCCCAGAAATGGTGGAAGAAATACTCATGTCACATGATATACATATACATTTTATCACAGTAATATTCTGGACACAAAAAGCAAATATCACACTTATGATTGTACCAATGTAAAGGTCATTTGAGCGTCGGAGGAAGAGACCACCAAAAGATTGTCTCATGCAACAGCAAAGGGTTTATTGGGGGTCCAGCATGCTGGGGCTCAGAGCTCAGTTGTATAGAGAAGAGAGCCCTGAGAACAGCTTAAGCAGAGCTTATTTACTTTCCTTGGAGAGGTCAGGGAGGGAAGTTTATTGATGGTTCAGGGCGAGTGGCCGGTTTGCGTGCAACCGGGTGAGGGAGAACAATCTGCAGTTTAGCAGTTGGGAACTGCACATTCTGGGAATAAGATTAGCAAATAGCTCTCAAGATTTCAACAGTGTTTTGTTAAGCATACAGAAAAACAGGAAGTGACAAATACCTTTTTTATTAACCTTTCATTCCCCACTTCTTCTCGTTACTTTTAATCATAAATGTGATCATTGGACGGTGTCATATTTTATGCCTGCTAGTGGCGTATATTTTTGTCTGATTACCAAAAGTTTAACTTGTCCAATTTGAGCTTGAAGAAATGAAACTACATGGTGGAGCAAGCAAGTTCCTACAGTTAGCAATTAATGAGGATTATTAATGGACCAGCCAGGGCTGATAAAAGCGTAGTTAACCCGGGGGACTATGTTAACGAAGACTCAAACCACCCTTTTTGGGCCTCTCTCTTTCGTTGACGCTCTTCAAGGCGTCTTCTTAATTTACTCATATATTCTTTTACAACCAGTATGGTCGGCATAAAAACAACATTGTTCCCTCAATGTAGCATAAATGCCCCCTTTTCTCATGAAAAGGAGTTCCAACCCTCGCCTGTTCTGTTAAACAACTTTAGAGAGAGAGGTTCAAGATTCCTGTAAAGCTGTGATGGAGGTTTTTACTATCTTTAAGATTTTGTATACTGCTGCTTCTAATTGGGTCATTTCTTGTGTCCCATGAACTAGAGCAGTGGTTCCTGTGCCCACCCCTGCAGCAATTCCTATTCCCAAAAGGATGGCTAAAGTGAGGAAAACAGGTTCCTGGCAGAACCGGGTTGTATGCCCCACTATTTGAACTTTAAATGATACTGTGTCATGATAGAGCACTCTGGGAAACATCTGCATCATTACATTATTAATCATATCTGTTGACCATTTTATGAAAACATAAACAATGTTTAAGTATATAGAATTATACTGTTTTAGGTATGGAAAAGGCAAGGTACCTAAGATAGAATGGAAGACAGGGAAACAGTTATATTTAGTTGCAACCTGATTTAGAAGGCATTGCTTCTGTTGTAATCAATGAATCCCCTGAACCTCAAGTTTAGTTATTTCATAATTTTGTACCCAACATGTAAGGGAAGGGGCTCAGAAGTTCACAGTCTGCAGAATTTCACAAAAAGAAGATTTGTTTTTTTTTCCCTCTGTTCTGGGCAAGTAACATTTTTAAGGACACCTAAGCTTTTTTCTTCTCTCTTTTTTTTTTCTACCTGCCAGCTGTTACCATGGAGCCCAGTTGGTAACTTCTTTATCTTAGAAATGTAGCCATCTCTTTGAAGCCCCAGCTCAAGGACAGGGGCCTTGTTCACATATTTTGTTAAAAACTAGTATGGGGGTGTCTAGCTTAGGAGTGTTGATTTTTCAAGCCAGTGCCCAAGTAGAACAGGCAACACGAAAACAGGAAGTTTATCTACATTGAACTCTTTTATAGGGTCTCTTTTGCTGAAAGTCCTAAAGTTAGCCATGGTGAAAACTTCTGGAGAATTCAGTTCAGACTTTTCTGTGGGCCTGGTACAGAGGGGGAAGATGGGAAAGGCGGGGGTAAGACCCGGTTGGTGGATCTGAGTATGAGGAAGGAGAGATATAAAAGAATAATAGGAAAGGGGTTTGTGATTTTCCTAGCAACAACAACTTGAGCAGTAGAACAGATAGTGCCAAGGGGAAGACCAAAGTGAGTATCCCAAAAAGCCTGTGAGGGCTTTTCAATTCTTAGTAAACTGTTTTCAGTGATGACAAAGCAACTTTAAAGGCCATTTTCATTACATCTTGGATAGGGGTCTGAGGGTTCTCCTCAGCTGGTTTGAGCTTTGGGTTAGCTGGTAAGAGGACCTGGTGGGACGGGGTGCAGGCACTGACAGGAGAAGAGAGGAGGGAGTGGGTGGAGGGGTGCCTCAGTGCCTGCTACCTCAGCAAGGGGGCAATGGTCTGAGAACCGGCGGAGGTTTGGGTTTTGGATCTAGTAATTGGAGGGGAGAAATCAGGTTGCTGAGGTGGGAGTGACAGCAGAAAGTCTGTAGCAGAAGGCTGAGGGTAAGAATCTATTGGAGAAGAATAGTTCAGGATGTGAGCAAAGGAGGGAAAAGGCTTCCACATAGGGGAATCTCCTTTCACTCTTTTGAGCACTTGCAGAAGTTAAAAAGGTCACACAGAATTTGAGGACCTAGAGGCCCCTCTGTGGGCCATCAGTTTTCTTTCTCTATTTGTTAATATGGTCAATGCTGTGTACTTAATTTGATGAGCAGTTGTTTTCCACCAGGCACCCCCTGTATGCTCACATCCCCATGACTTATAGAAGAAGTCAGCTTTTCCCCCACACAGCTATGGCTGTTTGTGGCTTTGATACTCTGCCTGGCAAACATAGTAATCTAGGCTAGCCAACCTGCATCTGGCTAGCGTGTCATTATATCCATAATATTTGTTTCCATTATCTATGGTACAGAAGGTATTTAATGGAATTTTAGTGGGATCCTCTTCATCAGGAATATCTCAATAGGAAAGACCTATAGCCAGCTGACAAATGTCTGGATGGAGAGAAGGCCACCAGGTACCTAAGTGGGCTGTATGCAAGATAGACCATACTTTTTGTCTAGTAGAATTTGTGATCAGCAATCGCTGCTGAACAGGCTGATGAGGGTTAGGACTACTGGTGGCCAAGGGGAGAATCTATAGCCATATCCGTATGGCGAATACAAAATTTGAAAGGGTTACCAGTCTTTTCCAGTTTCCAGCCAGAGTCTGGACAGGGCACAGGCTTGAGACTTGAGGCATGGATCCAGGAAGTGATTCCGTCTACTTTTACCGCTGTAGGTGTTATAAGTAGCACCTGGTATGGTTCTTTCCAGCGGTTTCCAGGGATGACACCTGATGTCATCTTATGTAGATGAAGTCTCTTGATATTGATGTGGAGTCCCCTCGTCTGTAGGTTGGTAGGCAGTGGCCAGGTGTTTCAACAGGTATCGCTGAGTTCTTTTGAGAACTTTTAGTCTGTCAAGCAAGGGGGTGTGGAAGGGATCGTTCGGTCTTAGAGTTGGGGTTAGGTCCCTTACTGGAGGAGGGACACCATTGAGAATTTCATAGGGGGTGAGGTTACACAAAGAAACAGAGGGAGAATTTCTTGCATGAAACAGTGCATAAGGCTGGAGCATAGTCCAATCTTTTATGCTGGTCTCTAAGCTTAATTTCTTTAAGGTCTCTTTAATGGTTCTATTTATTTTTTACCTGTACTGCGCTCTGGGGTCTACAAGCACAATGTAACTTCCAATTAATTTCTAGGGTCCTGGCTAACCCCTGACTTACCTGGGCCATGAACGCCGGTCCATTATCAGAACCTATTACTTTAGGCCGGCCGTATCTTGGAAAATATCTTTCAGGATATTCTTGACCATCATTTGCGCCGTTAATTTTTATTTTGTGGGAAAGGCTTAAATCCATCCTGAAACTGTATCTACAAAGACTAAGAGATATTTAAGTCCATACCATGCTGGCTTAATTTCAGTAAAGTCCACTTCTCAGAATTGTCCTGGTCTGGTTCCTCATAGGTACTTTCCTGCAGGAAGCTTGGAATGGTAAGCATTAACCAATTGACATATCTGACAGGCTTTTGTTACCCGTTCAGATATTTCCTTTCGCTGTGAGTTGGTTAATCGAAAACTCTGTTCTTGATCCTTCAGGAATGCCTGCAGTTTCTTTTAACCAAGGTGAGTGAGTTGATGTACATTTTTAAAGTAGTGTAGGGCTTTCTGTAATTGAAGGCTGGGCTCAGTGAAGTTGAGGAATTCAATGTCAGTGTCCTTAGATGTTATCAAAAGCTTGCTGGTGCTCAATGGGTCCATTGGAATTGGGCATCCTCATTTAACAGCGGGTATAAAGGAGAAGCTAAGAACACAAACCCAGGTATCCATACCTGCAAAAGCCAGCAGTCCCAAGAAACTCTCTTGAGTTGTCTCTTGTTAGATGGGGGTGGTATCTGCACAATGGTTTTTTTCTCGGCAGAGAGCCCTGAGAACAGCTTAATCAGACCTTATATACTTTTCTTGGAGTGGGCAGGGAGGGAAACTTATCGATGGGTCAGAGCAAGTGGGAGGTTTGGTACAAGCGGGTGAGGGAGTACAATCCTCAGTTTGGCAGTTGGGGACAGCACATTCTGGGAACAAAATTAGCAAACAGTTCTCCAGATTTCAATAGTGTTTTGTTAAGCATACAGAAAAACAGGAAGTGACAAGTGCCTATTTTATTAACCTTTCACCAAAGCGAAATAGAACGTGAGCTTGGATTACAAAAACAACCATGTCCAGGTTGCCTAATGCTCTCAAATGTCAATCCTATTGGTGACTACATATTTGTTTCTTCCAAAGATTATATATTCAACATCAACCATGTTGAAAATGTCTAATCCTATCACTCATTTTATACTTTGCCTGATTTCATGTCTCTATTGATATCTGCATTCTTGCATGTTTTCCCTCATTCATCATTGTGACTGACTCTTCACATGTGCTGATATTTTGTTCACTCTCTACCCAAACTTGATTGCTAAAGAACTTTTGGTCTAAATCCTATACTCACTCTTTTTCCTGAACCTACCGACTATCTTCCTAATCCTACCGACTATCCCTTTTAGACAGGAAGTTCTCTTCTACCTTCAATCATCCAAGGTACAAGGTCCTATGCCATTGTATATTGATTTATCTCGGACATCTGTGCAGAACCTAATTCAATGCTAAGTATCCCAATCAAGGGCCCTTCTGGACTTCAAATCTTACCTTGATTTCTGTTTTCATAATTATTTTGAAAATTTAATAAAATAGTGTTTGCCAAGGAACTGACTTCATTCAGTTCCTGAAGGAATTGTCCTACCTCACTTCTTTGGTGATGGAACTCTCTTAACTTGGGTTCCAGGAAGACAGGAACACACAGCCAGTCCCAGTCCCAGTACCAGTGGGCTAACTTGTTTGGATTTACCAAGGACAGAGTGTGTCTTTTTTGGTACCTACTGATGTGAGGATGGTCAGATGCGAGGAGAGTCTTCCCTGAGAAAGCATGTAGTGGTCAGCGCAGGCTCCTGACAACTTCACAGAGTTTGACAAAAAGACCAGATCTGAGACAGAACAGGCCACCTTGGGGGAACATAGTATGGCCCACCAGTCAGAGGAGACTCTGGATAGTCACAGACTTACTTGGGGGAAGGAGGTGCCTTTTTGAGTGTGGGTGTGAGTTTGTGGTTTTGTCTCATGTTCTGAGAATAGGTAGAAAAGGCGGTTTGCTTGGTTTGGAGTGGACTGTTTTTAGAAAGTCCTTTGACAAGGCGAGTGTTTCTGTGTCTGTGTATCCCACTGTGTCCGTGGTTGTAGACATTAGAAAAGAGAATGCATCAATGGATGTTTCCTGTCTAGTAGAAAGCTTCCCAGCATTCATCCTACCCATTATAGGAATGGACTGCCTTTTGTCTTATCGATGGGCAACACCTACTATCTTCCTAAGTTCCTGTTTTCTTCCTGAATTCTGGCCACTCGCCAGAATAGGCTCATGGTTTTGTTTCCAAAATATGTACCACTTCTAAATTCTGCGACATGGCCATGTAATGGGTAGCTGAAGGGAATGGCAAGCATCTCAGAAAACTCAGATATCAGTGTGACCAGAAAAGTCTCAGTGGAGAAACCCTGCTTTGGGCCTTTTGCTTACATATTGTTCTGTTGCCCTGAATGTCAGGAAGGTCTTTGCCTCAGGCCACCACTTTGTGAAGCCTGAAAAAAACAGTTTTCAAATTGAAATGAATGGGCCTCACCAGTGGCCACGTGGCCACCCAGATCAATAACTTTGCTTAATTGCTTTGGAAAGGGATGTATCTGAATCAGCCTCCTGGCCCTGTGTGAGGCAGTGGCTTAGATTCTCAGCACCTGATGCATCTAAAGAAAGATCCAATGTGTGCATCCAAAACCAAAATGGCAAAAAGATTAGTCATTGTGGATGAAGTCTCTTGCCTTCCTCTATTAGATTCCTGACCTCCATCAAGGGAGTATAGGGATTTTTTTGGGTCAAATGAGTTCTTCCAATCCCTGCAGAGGTGCTTGTGTTTAATCATGACTCCAAATCAAATAAGGAATCAATACCTGACAGTCAGTAGGCCTCAAATTGTAGAAGAAGAGCAGTATTAATGGCAGAACTATGTGATCAATCCTGGTTCACTTCAAGGGTGTCCAGGCCACCCTGAGTTTAGGCAAATGAAGGGCAAGGGAGCTTATTTTGGATACTCTCTTGGGCTGTGCCATTTAAGGAAACCTCCAGGCAGAGGTTATGATGAGTGACTACATGGAAGAAGATGAGGACCATGTGGGATTGTTTGGTTCTAATTGTGGTCACTTGTGTGGCTGTTGGAAGAGATGACTGGGTTCATCTGCGCTAGAACACTGGTTTGATTCTCCTCAGAGACTGAGCTCTGTAACTGACCTCAGAGTTGCAATTGCTTTGGAAATGAATATGACTTAATCAGCCTCTTGGCCCTGTTTGAGGCTGTGGCTTAGATTATCAGCACCAGATGGATCTAAAAAAAGATCCCATGTGTGCATCCAAAACCAAAATGGCCAAAATAGCAGTCATTGTGGATGAAGTCTCTCGCCTTTCTCTGTAAGGTTCTGAAAGAATAAAAGAAATTGAAATTGAAATGTAAAGAACCAGGTTTCCTAAAGTTTCCAAGCTGCACTCAGCACCTGAAATTCCGGTGGCAGTTAAGACAATTTCCAGATCTGCACATTAGGTGTGTGTTGAAATCTTCCCTGACCACCTAGGTACTTAACAACCCCTTCCCAGAAACCGTGCAGCTCACCACGTATACATCTCAGGGCTTCAACCAATCAGTTTAAATGTATACCCCTTCTTAGGGCTGATCAATCACCCCCTGCCCGACCTGTTCCCGCCAATGAATGTTCTAATCATGTTTTAGAGTTGTTATTTGATTTTCTCTTGGTATATGATGATTTGCTAAAGGAGGCTATGATGTATGTAAAGTCCCTGCCCTCTCTAAAGAATGTATATAAACTGTGCTCAAGTTGTTCTCGGGGCTCTTTGTTCTTTGCTCCTCTGAAGTGAGTCCTGAGCTCCAGCATGCTGGACCCCCAATAAACCCTTTAGAGTTGCATGAGAAAGCCTGTTGATGGTCTTTTCCTCCGATGTTCACCCCACCTTTTCATCTGGAGGCCCCAGGTGAGATATTTGGCGTGGCGGATGAAAGACCCCAAGGGACTTCTCTCAGGGTAAGTAAGGCGCCTCTTTTTGGTTTCGGGTTTCAGGTTAGGGCTTGGCAAAGTGGCTGTCGGTGAAGAGCATTAGCTCTCTCTGATAGTGGCTGACAGACGTGTCACAGAGCTGCAGGCCACGTCCCTGTGGGACACTCCAGGGGACGAGGGAAATCAAGGAATAGTAGTTTCCTCAACTCGGTTATATTTTGCTTCAGAATTCGGTTTGCCAGCCCATCAGGTTTTGCCGGCTACTCAATTTTGTTCATTGTCCTGCACTCATGTTGAGTTTATTGTCTGTCTTTATTGTCTAACACATCAGGTTTTGCCAGTTACTCAGTTCTAATCTTTGTCTTGGACACACGTTAAACATTTACTGTTTGTCTTTGTCTGTGTTGCGATTGTGTCTTCACTGTCTCTCTTTGAGTAACTCCCATTATGGGACAAATCACTTCCACGCTTCTGTCCCTGACCGTTGATCATTGGACTGATGTCCGCTCAAGGGCCCAGAATCTTTATTTTTCAGTAAAATGCCGGACCTGGCAGACTCTCTGTGCTTCAGAATGGCCCATTCTCAAAGTCGGGTGGCCCCCAGAAGGATCCTTCCGCTTCCCTCTAATCCGAAAATCAGAGATATTGTCTTTCAGCCGGGACCACGTGGCCACCCAGATCAATAGCCATATAACCCTTCCCCAGGATCCTATCATTCAAACCTTCCGCTCCCCCCGCTTCCCTCCATTCTCCCTGAGTCACAAGACTGGACACTCCTCCCCCTCCTTATCCTCTACCCTGGCTCCCCAACACCGAACACGTTCCAGATGATCCTCCTGCCGCTGACACAGCCTCTCCGCCACTAGAGGCAATTGGGCCAGTCCCAAGCCCTCCAGGGGTCTTCGCAGCAGCAGCAGCAGCAGCCCCTCCTCCTCTGGTGGAAGCTGGGCCATCTAAAGGAACCCGCCAGTGACAGATAATAAAAAACTCAGAAACCCCTGTGATGCTCCCTCTCCATCCCTATGGGCCAATGAACCGACCAAACTGGGACCCCAACACCATTGAAGTTAGGTAGCATCTGTCCACTTATCACCGGCCTCTAATAGCGGGTCTCTGAGTGGCCGCCAGAAGGCCGACTAATTTGGCCATGGTAAGAGAGATTATCCAAAGGCCTAATGAGTCTCCCTCTATGATTTTGGAGAGAATTATGGAAGCATTTAGAAAATATACTCCTGTTGATTCTCAGACAGAGTACGAAAAGACATCTGTTGCAATGGCCTTTATCCAGCAGGCTGCCCTAGATATTAAGAGAAAGTTGCAACGTCTAGATGGATTACAAGATATGACCTTAAGAGATTTAGTCAGAGAAGCTGAGAAAATATATTATAAGAAAGAAACTGAGGAGGAATGGGAACAGAGGAGACAGAAGGAAAGGGAACAAAAGGAGGATGAAAGGAGCAAAAGGCAGACTAAAGCACTGGCTAAGGTTCTGGTCAGAGCAGTAAATAGGCCAGAAGTTAAAAAGCACGGAGATAGGAAGGGATACATGGGCCCATGCCAAAGGCTGTCCCTGGCCTCAGGTCAATGTGCCTACTGTAAAGAAAAAGGACACTGGGCCAAAGAGTGCCCCCAAAAAAAGCAGAGATGCCAGACCGCCGTGCTGACTCTAGAACAGGACTAGGGAAGTCGGGACTCGGATCTCCTCCGCAAGCTCAGGGTAACATTTTAAGTGGAGGAAACCCCATTGAACTTTGAAGTGAAAACAGGACCAGTATACTCAACCTTTAAGACCCCACTGGGCCCCCTATCAAATAAATGGTCGCTTGTTCAAGGGGCTAATGACAGTAGATAATGAGCTTGGACAACTAAGAGGACAATGGACCTAGGAAATGGAAAAGTCCACCACTCTTTTCTAGTAATCCCAGAATGCCAGGCCCCGTTGATGGGCAGGGATCTGCTTACAAAACTCGGGGCTAGAATAACCCTTAACCCTGATGGTCCCCAAGTGGTGTTTCTAAACGCTTCAGTAAAAACTCCCATAGTCACGGCTTTGACTATGTCCGTAGAAGATGAACATCAACTCTTCGCGCGCCCTAGAACTGATCAAAAAGGAAAACTATCCCAGAAATTGATAAAATATTATCCTAATGCCTGGGCAGAAACTGCTGGGTTAGGTCTAGCCATAAAAAAACCTCCAATAGTAGTAGAATTAAAAGCCTCTACCTCTCCAATCAGTGTTAAACAATATCCTCTAATCAAAGAAGCTAAGGATGGGATAAGGCCCAATATTCAGAAATACCTGGCTCTTGGGGTCCTAAGGCCCTGTCAATCGGCCTAGAATACCCCCCTGCTACCAGTAAGAAAGCCAGTAACTGGGGACTACCGTCCTGTTCAAGACCTAAAAGAGATCAAAAACAGACTGCAGGACATTCACCCCACGGTACCCAATCCACATAATTTGCTTAGCACTCTGAATCCGGAGAGGTAATGGTACACTATGCTGGACTTAAAAGATGCTTACTTCTGCTTGCCACTACATAAGGACAGTCAGTTGCTGTTTGCTTTCGAGTGGATAGACCCAGAAACAGGAACATCTGGCCAACAAACCTGGATTAGACTCCCACAGGGGTTCAAAAACTTCCCCACTTGAACTCTGGTGTGATTTCCCTTAGAAAATGAGTTCTGGTAATGAACTCAGAGAAGTATTGCCATAAATTTTGTTGGGATTTTAGGAGGCCATGCATGAGAGTCGCCCTTGGAAACTGAGATCTAGGCCCAGTGTGGCTTTCCACAGAGCACTGGGTATCTCAGCCAGAATATCACATGATTTTATTCTGAAAGACTTGGCAGCCATAGTTGAGATTCAAAACACACATAGACTTCACATTGTAGACCTCAATGGACCTAGCTTCATGTGACCTTTTGGGCACTCTTTGGGACGCCTTGCCTGTGAGAGTTATCCACAGCTTTCATTGAAATGAGCTTCCTCAAAATTTAATGGTGTGGTGGGTCAGGGTCTGCAGGAGAATACATCAACCAGGCTTCTATCTCACATAGCTTGCCCCCTTGACAATTGCAACCTGATTCTGAACATTGCCCTGAAACCTCTCCATATAACAAGATGCTTTTATATGAAGAGATGAAACATATAAGGGATTACGGGATGCAGCACGTCAGTCACAAGCCATTTGGAAGCAATGGCAGATCCACATGGCCCCACCACAAATGTTTTATCACAAACCTGCACACCACAGCTCGTGCCCTCAATTGAGCAGTCTACAACTTACTGGCATCTCTGTTCTACACCATTTTCATGAAACCCAGTAAATCAAGGCATTATCTGGTACACTCATGATCAGCAACAGGGCATACAAAGGTTCTCCAGTGCCACCTGGTCATTAGAATTTCAAAAATTTCATGGTATTTATCTATCCATTTTTCAAGGTTGAAGTTGGAAGCACTGTATGTTTCAATTTATTCAGGAACCATTAAATGGTGAGGAACCTCATTTCAGTGAAATCTCTGGAGGACACTCACATGAATGTCTTCCCAAAGAGTAGCCAAAAGGTCACATGAAGCCAGGCCCATTGAGGTCTACAATGTGAGGTCTATGTGTCTTTTGACTCTCAACTATGGCTGCCAAGTCTTTCAGAATAAAATCATGTGATATCCTAGCTGAGATACCTAGTGCTCTGTGGAAAGCCACCCTGGGCCTAGATCTCAGTTTCCAAGGGCGACTCTCATGCGTGGCCTCCTTAAAATCATAACACAGTTCATGGCAATACTTCTCTGAGGTCAGTTCCAGAACTCAGTCTCTAAGGGGAAACACACCAGAGTTCCAGCCCAGGTTTACCTACACCTCTCTTCCAACCCTCACACAAATGACCACAATTAAAACCAAAACACTCCCACATCACCCTCATCTTATTCCATATAGACACTCATCTTAACTTCAAGCTGTAGGTTTCCATGAGGGATGCAGCCCAAAACAGTGTCCACAATAAGTTCCCTTGCCCTTCATTGGCCTAAGTCAGGGTGGCCTGGACACCCTTCATGTGAACCAGGAGTGATCAAATAGGTGTGCCGTTAATACTGCTCTGCTTCTCCAATTTGATGCCTTCTGACTGTGAGGTTTAGATTCTTAATGTGAATTGGAGCCCAGAGAAAACACAAGCACCTCTAGGCTAGCCTCTGCAGGGCATTGAAGAACTCATTTGACCCAAAGGATACGGATTCTCACTTGATGGAGGTAAGGAACCTTACAGTGGAAGGTGAGAGAGTTCATCCTCAATAACTGCTATTTTGGCCATTTTGGTTTTGGATGCACACATGGGATCTTTCTTTACATCCATCAGGTGCTGACAATGTAAGCCACAGCCTCACATAGGGCCAAGAGGCTGATTCAGACACACCCCTTTCCAAAGCAATTAAGCAGAGAGCCACAGGTGAGGCCTATTCATTTCCATTTGAAAAATATTTTCTTCAGGCTTCACAGAGGTGTGGCCTGAGGCATCAACCTTCCTGACTTACTGGGGAACAGAACAAAAGGTAAGCAAAAGGCCTAAAGCACGGTTTCTCCACTGAGACTTTACTGGTCACACTGATATCTGAGTTTTATAAGATGCTCGCCATTTCCTTCAGCTATCCAGTACATGTCCATGTCACAGAGCTTGGAGGTGGTACATATCTTGGACACCAAACCATGAGCCTATTCTTGAGAGTGGCCAGAATTTAGGAAGAAAACCAGAAGTATGGTCTATCTTGCATACATCCCCCTTAAGGACCTGATGACCATCTCTCCACCCAGACATTTCTCAGCTGGCTATAAGTCTTATCTATTGGGATATCCCTGATGAAGAGGATTACACTAAAATTCCATTAAATCCCTTCCATACATAGATAATGGAAACAAACATTATGTTTGTAGGGACACGTGAGCCACATGCAGGTTGGCTAGCCTAGATTACTATGTTTGCATGGCGGACTGTGAAAGCCATAAACAGTCACAGCTGTGTGGGGGAAAGCCGACTTCTTCTGTAAGTCATGGGGATGTCAGCATACAGGGACTTCCAGATGGAACCCAAACTCCTCATCAAATTTTGTACACAATATTGGCATTATTACCAATTAGATAACCAAACCTGATGGCCCACAGAGGGGTCTCTAGATCCTCAAATTATGTGTGACCTTTTTAACTTCTACAAGTGCTCAAAAGGGTGAAAGGAGATTCCCCTTTGTGGAGGCTTTTTCCCTCCTTTGCTCACATCCTGAACTATGCTTCTCCAATAGATGCTCACCCTCAGCCTTCTACTCCAGACTCTCTGCTGTCACTCCCAAATCAGCAACTTGATTTCTCCCCTACAATTAATAGATCAAAAACCCAAACCTCCGCTGGATCTCAGACCACTGCCCCCTTCCTGAGGTAGCAGCTACTGAGGTACCCCTCCACTCACTCACTCCTCTCTTTTCTTGTCAGTGGCCGCACTGGGTCCCAACAGGTCCTCTTACCAGCTAAACAAAATCTCAAACCAGCTGAGGAGAACCCACATACCAGTATCCAAGATGTAATGAAAATGGCCTTTAATGTTGCTTTGTCATTACTGAAAACGGTTACTAAAAATTTAAAGTCCCTCACAGGCTTTTTGGTATACTCACTCCCGTTTCCCCCTCTGTTCTACATGTTCTACTGCTCATGTTTTTGTTGCTAGGAAAATCCCAAAACCCTTGCCCATTATTCTTTTACATCTCTCCTTCCTCATTCTCTGATCCAAGGAGCTGCTCTCAGCCCTGCTTCCCTGTCTTCCTCCTCTGTACCAGGCCCATGGAAAAGTCGAGCAGTATTAACGGCAGGCCTATTTGATCACTCTTGGTTCACACGAATGGTGTCCAGGCCACACTGACTTTAGGCAAATGAGGGGGAAGGGAGCTTATTTTGGACACCAACTTGGGCTGCACCCTTCATGGTAACCTCCAGTCAGAGGTTATGATATGGAAGAAGATTTGGGCCATGTGGCAGTATTTTGGTTTTAATTTTGGTCATTTGTGTGGTGGTTGGAAGAGATGACTGGGTCCACCTGGGCTTGTTCTCTGGTGTGATTCCCCTTAGAGACTGAGTTCTGGAACTGACCTCAGAGAAGTATTGCCATGAATTGTGTTGGGATTTTAAGAGGCCACACATGAGAGTCGCCTTGGAAACTGAGATCTACGCCCAGGGTGGATTTGCACAGAGCACTGGGAATCTCAGCCAGTATATCATATGATTTTATTCTTAAGGACTTGGCCGCCATAGGTGAGAGTCAATACACACATGGAGCTCACATTGTAGACCTCAATGGGCCTGGATTCATGTGACCATTTGGGCACTCTTTGGGAAGCCTTGCCTGTGATAGTTCTGCAGAATTTTCATTGAAACGAGCTTCCTCACCATTTAATGGTTCCTGAATTAATTGAAACCCACAGAGCCTCCAACTGTATTATTGAAAAATGGCTAAATAAATACCAGGGAATTTTTGAATTTCCCATGACCAGGTGGCACTGGAGAACCTGTGGATGTCCTGTTGCTAATCAAGAGTATACCAGACAGTGCCTTGACTGACTGGGTTTCATGAAAATGGTGTAGAACAGAGATTCCAGTAACTTGGAACCTGCTGAGTAGTGGGCCTAGAACAGTGGTGTGCAGGTGTGTAATAAAACATCTGTGGCGGGGCCATGTGGATCTTCCATTGGCTTCTGAATGGCTTGTGACTGACATGGTGCAGCCAGGAGTCCCTTATATGTAAAGACATCTTGTTATATGGAGAAGTTTCAGGGCAATGTCCAGAATCAGGTGGCTATGGTCAAGGGGGCAATGTGTGTGGGATAGAAGCCTGTTGGTGCATTCTCCTGCAGACCCTGACCCACCACACGTGACAGAACTCCCTCCAGCACCGTGTCCCAGTTGAACTCCTTGTATTTTGTTAAACAAATAACAAACTCCCTATGCAGCAGCAAGAAAGACAATGAAAATTGGAGGATGACCAAAGGGCTTCACAGTCCACACGGGGAGACACATTTCCCCAATGGCCATAGTTTAACTACAAAAATAGAACTCATCACTGATGCACCATGTTCATTGGAAAATAAGAAAACATGTCCTCCAGGTCACATAGATGCAGATCCAGCTTTGATGGTCTCACTACAAAGGAAGCTAAAGCTCCTGACAACAACATATATTTCAAGGACCCATCCTCAGAGGCAGTTACTCAAGAAGTCTTTAGGCCAGCAGAGCTCCATGTTTGTGGAGAGTTTACCCTGTCCCTTACTTTTTGAAACTCATCTACCAAATCCAAGTTTGTGAATTCCTGAGCATTTTCCATTCGAGATATGTATTCACAGATTTTCTAACACTTCCCCTCTCATTGTGTCTTACTTGGGCCCAAGGTAATGTTAAGGCTTTGTTCTGGATGAAAGTGAGAAGATGTTTGTGTAGCACATATTTGCATACTCATAGATTCATTTTCCTATTTTCCATTGAAATACAGAATCCCTGACATGAACATATACCCTACTAGACTCTGACTAATAATCCTAAAATGATGTAGAAAAATAACCCAAGCAGAATAGAAATACAAGCAGTTCAGAGGATGCATGCTGTATAGTTGGACTTGCCTTTTGCATGATAAACGGTAGGTGTTAAATATGTAGACAATTTTTAATTGAAATAGTTCTCCATGTGTTTTTAAAGTAAACAAATATGTGAATTCCTGTCTCCCTTGCTTTGTAGCCAATTCAACACATGTATTTTTATATGCACATTTAGATTCCTACATGGTATCACATGCACAATTTGTGAGGTGGCTGATGGAAGATACAGCTTATGAGAAGAGATCACTCCTCCTAAACGCAGTTGGAACTGAAAATACAACCTATGGGTGAGCTTCCTAGTATTACAATATTATACATAAATCCATGTTCAGTAAAATGAATATTTTTTCATCTGTGGATGATATATATTTCATAATGAATTTCGATTTGCATATATTTCTACCTTTTAATATCTGTGGGGTTCTTTTGTATATATGTGTGTGTGTGTGTGTGTGTGTATATATATATATATATATATATATATATATATATATATATATATATATATATATATATATTTTCCAGATTTTTCAAAATATGAAATATATATGTCTTATTTTACACTCCCTAAATTCACTCATATTCATGTATGTGGATTTATAATCAACTTTTCACAAGATTATTCTCAGAATTATTCATCCACCTGAAATACATATTTATTTTCTAGTACTGAAAACTAACTTCAGTGAATGGTGCATACAAATCCTAATTATTCTACAGTAACTGACCCTGTTTAACATCAATCCAAGTAGATTACTATGGGACATGATGTATGTTTTGACGTTCATTTTCATTCAAACCTGGTACATTACTATTTCTTCAGGTTATGCATATCATCGGATATGTATTTCATTCACAAGTTAGCAAAATTATTTGCATTTGTTTCACTTTCAATCACTTCCTATTCAGAACACATGAATTCCTCTATGTTTGTTGACTGGTATTTTTATGAGACTTCTTTCCAAACACAATATTTTCCAAATCCATAATCAGTTTTGAAGCAAAACTCACACACCCTTCATGAGAAAACATAACTCTAATATTACCATTAGATGTATAACTCGTTGGAATGAATGATTGTATATCAATATAAGATTTCTTATATATTTTAAGATATCAATTCAATCCATTATTTAAAGTGGAACTAGTTATATTATTTATTCACTGTATGGTGTATTCATACATTATCTCTATATTCATAGACAATGTGTACACCTCTCTGTACCCCCAATACTAATTTATTCATCTTCAAAATATGGCCCTCAGAAAAGGTGGAAGAAATACTCATGTCACCTGATCTACATATACATTTTATCAGAGTAATATTCTGGACACAAAATACAAAGGTCACACTTATGATTGTACCAAAGCCTAAATGGAAAGTGAGAAAGGATTACTACAATCATCCATGTGATGTTGCCTAATGCTCTCAAATGTCAGTCCTATTGGTGAGTACATATTTGTTTCTTCCTAAGATTGTGTATTCAAACTCAACCCTGTTGAAAATGTCTAATCCTCTCACTGACTTTATACTTAGCCTGATTTCATAATGTCTCTATTGATATCTGCTTTCCTACATATTTTCCCCTGTTCATCATTGTGACTGACTCTTAACTTGTGTTGACATTTACATTCACTGTCTAACCAAAACCGTATTGCTAAAGAACTTTTTTTCCAAATTCTATATTCACTCTTCTTCCTAATCCTTCCGACTATCAGTTTTTGAATGGATGTTCTCTTCTATATTCAATCATCCAAGTAAAGGTCGTGCGAGCATCGGAGGAAGAGACTACCAAGAGAATACATCATGCAACAGCAAAGGATTTATTTGGGGTCCAACATGCTGGGGCTCAGAGCTCACTTAATTAGAGCAGAGAGCCCTGAGAAGAGCTTATGCAGAGTTTATATACTTTTCTTGGAGAGGGCAGAAAGGGAAGTTTATTGATGGTTCAGGGTGAGTGGGTGGTTTGCATTCAACCGGGTGAGGGAGTACATTCTGCAGTTTGGCCGTTGGGGACAGCACATTCTGTTACAAGATTAGGAAACATTTCTCAACATTTCAACAGTGTTTTGTTAAGTGTACAGAAAAACAGGAAGTGACAAGTATATATTTTATTGACCTTTCATTCCCCACTTCTTCTGGCAACTTTTAATCATAAAAATGATCATTGGGGGATGTCACATTCTATGTTTGCTAGTGGGGTATTACCATAAGTTTAACTTGTCCAATTTGAGCTTGGAGAAAATAAATTACATGGTTGAGGAAACAGGGTTTTATAGTTAGCAATAATATGAGAATTATTATTGGACGGGCCAGAGTTGATAAAAACGTAGTTAACCAGGGGGACTGTGTAAACCAAGACTCAAACCACCATTTTTGGGCCTCTCTCTCTCCTTGACTCTCTTCAAGGCATCTTTTTAATTTACTCATAGATTATTTTACAACTCCATTATGGTCGACATTAAAAAAACATTCTTCCCTCAATGCAGCACAAAGGCCCCCTTCTCTAGTGAAAAAGAGATCCAACCCTCTACTGTTCTGTAAAACAACTTCAGAGAGAAAGGTTAAAGATTCCTGCAAAGCTGTGATGGAGGTTACTAATATCTTTAAGTTTTTATATATTCCTGCTCCTAATTGGGTCATTCGTTGTGTCCCATGGACCACGGCAGTGGTTCCTCTGCCCAACCCTGAAGCAACTCCTATTTGCAATGGAATGGCTAAGGTGAGGGATATATGTTTTCAGAGGAACCGGATTGTATGCCCCCCTATTTGAACTTCAAATGAATCTGTGTCATGATAGAGCACTCTGGGAAACATCCGCACCATTACACATTTAATCACATCTGTTGACAATTTCATTAAAACACAAACAATGTTTAAGTATATAGAATTAAACTGTTGTAGGGACGGACAAGGCAAGGCACCAAAGATAGCACCAAAGACAGGGAAACAGTCTTATTTGGTTGCAACCAGATTCAGAGGGCATTGCTTCTGTTGTAATCAATTAATCCCATGAAACCTAAGTTCATGTAGTTTCAGAATTTTGTACCCAACATGAAAGGGAAGGGGCTCAGAAGTTCATAGTCTTCAGAAGTTCACAAAAGGCAGTTTTTGTTTCTGTTTTTTCCTTAGGTCTGGGCAAGTTAAATTTTCAAGAACACCTGGGAGGGGGAGAGCTTTTTCTTCCCTTTCTTTTTTCCCCCTGCCAGCTTTTTCCATGGAGCCCAGTTTGTAACTTCTTTATCTTAGAAATGTAGCAATGTCTGTGAAGCCCCAGCTCAAGGCCAGGAGCCTTGTTCACATATTTTGTGAAAAACTAGTGAGGGTGTGTCTAGCTCAGGAGTGCTGATTTTTTAGCCAGTTGCCAAGTAGACCAGGTCAACACAAAAAGAGAAAGTTTATGTACACTGAAGTCTTTTATAGCGACTCTTTTCCTGAAAGTCCCATAGGCAGCCATGGTGAAGACTTCTGGAGAAGGTCAGACTGTGAGGTGGAGATTCTTTATGTGAATTGGAGTCATGAGAATACCCAAGCATAAATGGGCTAGCCTCTTCCGGGATTTGAAGAACCCATTTGACCCAAAGGGTCCCTATTCTCACTTGATGGAGGTCAGGAACCTTTCTGAAGAAGGCTAAGACTTCATCCACAATGACAGCAATTTTGGACATTTTGGTTTTGGATGCACACTTTGGATCTTTCTTCAGATCCATCAAGTGCTGAGAATCTAAGCCACAGCCTCACACAGGGCCAAGAGGCTGATTCAGACACATCCCTTTCCAAAGCAATTAAGCATAGAGACAAAGGTGATGCCCACTCATTTCCATTTGAAAAGTGTTTCTTCATGGTTCACAAAGGGTGTGCCTGAGGCAAGAGACTTTCCTGACATTCAGGTCAACATATCAGTAGGTAAGCAAAAGGCCCAAAGCAGGGTTTCTCCCTGAGACTTGTGTGGTCACACTGATATTTGAGTTTTCTGACATGCTGGCCATTCCCTTCAGCTATCCAGTACATGGCCATGTCACAGAGCTTGGAGGTGGTACACATCTTGGACACAATACCATGAGCCTATTTTGGAGAGTGGCTAGAATTTATGAAGAAAACCAGAACATAGAAAGATAGCAGGTGTTGCCCAAAGATAAGGCAAGCTGCAGTCCATTGATAAATTACGCAGGATGAATGCTGGGAAGTGTTCTACAAGACAGGACACATTCATTGAAGCATTTCCTTTTCTAATATCTACAACCACAGACACAGTGGGATATTCAGACATAGAAAGACTCGCCTTGCCAAAGGACTTACTAGAAACAGTTGACTCTAAACCAAACAAACCGCCTTTCCTATCCTCAGAACATGAGACAAAACCAGAAAACCACATCCACACCCACAAAGGCACCTCCTTTCCCCAAGTAGGTCTGTGACTAGGCGCAGTGTCCTCAGACTGGTGGGCCATACTATGTTCCCCTGAAATGGACTGTTCTGTCTCAGTTCTGGTCTCCTTGGCCAACTGTGTGAAGTTGTCAGGAGCCAGTATTGAGCCACTAACTGCTTTCTCAGGAAATCCCCTCTTCTGAGCTATCCTGGCATTTGGCCATTCTCACATCGGTAGGTGCCAAGAAAGACTGACTCTGTTCTTGGTAAATCCAAACAAGTGAGAACACTGGTACTGGGACTGGGACTTTCTCTGTGTTCCTGGCTTCCTGGATTCCACGTTCAGAGATTTCTATCACCAAGGGAGTGAGGTGAAGTCACTTCCTTCAGAAACTGAATGAGGACACACTGCCTTGGCAACCAATTTGTCCTAACAGTTGCTTCCAGAGTCCCATGGAGGCTGCCCATATTTCCTGTGACACTTTCACAAGTTAGAATGATATATTAACCATAGGCACCCAAATAGAGCTCTCCACACAGGCCTGATTTGGCCCATCTTCTTTACATTAAGAAGAGAGAGGCAGATTCAGACACAACTCTTCATCCTGACCAAGTTGTTTGCCATGGAAGAAGACTTTTGCTCACTCAGGTCCTTCATCGCTGACTATATCTTGTGCAGAGATCATTTCTGCATGGACTTTTGAGGTTCTCAGCAAGTCAAAGATCCCATACATTCCTGTATTGTAAGACCAACCCTGTTCATGCTCTTCTGTAAAGTTAGGTTGAGGGAACAGTGTATGGTTTGGATTAATAACATTTTCAATTTGGGTTAGGAATCATTCTACTGGATGAAAAATGGTATTGGGAACTGCGATATGTATAAGACTATAGAGGTGAAATATATGTATGAAAACATAAATCCAAGTATTATTTGATGCCCAGAGGGCATTGGGCCCTTGATTGGGATACTTAGCTTTGAATTATGTTCTGCACAGATGTCTCAGATAAATCCATATACAATGGCATAGGACCATGTACCATGGTCCTATATACAAATAGGTCCATATATACACTCATCATAAACTCTGGCTGGAGTTTTCGATGAGGGGCGCAGCCCTAGACAGTGTACAAAATAAGCTACCTTGCCCCTCATTTGCCTGATGTCAGGGTGGAATGGGCACCCTTCCTGTGAACCAGGAGTGATCAAATAGGCCTACCGTTAATAATACTCTGCTTCTTCAATTTGAGGCGTTCGGATTGTGGTGTTTAGATTCTTTATGTGAATTGGAGTGATGATAAAAGCCAAGCACCTATGGGCTAGCCTCTGCAGGGCTTTGAAAAACTCATTTGACCCAATGTATCCCTATTCTCTCTTGATGGAGGTCAGGAACCTTACTGAAGAAGGCTAGAGACTTCATCCACAATGACAGCAATTTTGGCCATTTTGGTTTTGGATGCACACATGGGATCTTTCTTTAGATCCATCAGGTGCTGAGAATCTAACCCACTGCCTCACACAGGACCAAGAGGCTGATTCAGACACATCCCTTTCCAAAGCAATTAAGCAAAGAGCCACAGGTGATGCCCATTTATTTCCATTTGAAAACTGTTTTCTTTAGGCTTCAAAAAAGTTTGGCCTGAAGAAAAGACCTTCCTGACATTCAGGGAAACGGAACTATATGTAAGCAAAAGGCCCAAAGCAGGATTTCTCAACTGAGTCATTTCTGGTCACACTGATATCTGAGTTTTCTGACATGCTGGCCATTCCCTTCAGCTATCCAGAACATGGCCATGTCACTGAGCTTGGAGGTGGTACAAAACCATGAGCCTATTCTGGAGATTGGCCAGAATTCAGGAAGAAAACAGGAACTTAGGAACATATTAGGTGTTGCTCATCCCTAAGGCAAGCCACAGTCCATTCATAAATTGGGCAGGATGAATGCTGGGAAGCATTCTACTAAACAGGGCACATCCATTGATGCATTCTCTTTTCTACTGTCTACATCAATGGACACAATGGGATAGACAGACATGGAAAAACTCACCTTTTCAAATGACTTACTAGATCAGCCCACTCCAAAACAAACAAACCTCCTTTTCTAATTATTCTCAGAACATGAGAAAAAACTACAAACTCACACCCACACCCACAAAGGCATCTCCTTCCCCAAAGTAGGTCTGTGACTGTCCGGAATGTCCTCTGACTGGTGAGCCATACAATGTTACCCCAAAATGGCCTGTCCTGTCTCAGATCTGATCTCGTTGGCCAACTCTGTCAGGATCCAGCAGTGAGCCACATCCTGCTTTCTCAGGAAAGGTCCCTTTTCAGAGCTCTCCTGGCTTTTAGCCATCCTCACATCAGTAGGTACCAAGAAAGACTGACTCTGTCGTTGGTAAATCCAAATAAGTGAGCCCACGTGGACTGGGACTGGGACTTGCTCTGTTTGCTTGGCTTCCAGGATCCCATGTTCAGAGAGTTCCATCACCAAGGAAGTTAGGTAGGTTACTTCCATCAGGAACTGTATTAGGTCACTGCCTTGGCAACCACTTTGCCCTAACAGTTGCTTCCAAGGTTCCAATGAAATGGAGGCTGCCCCTACTTCCTGTGACACTTTCACAAGTTAGAATGGTATATCAACCATTGTCCCCCAGGAACAGCTCTCTACACAGACCTGGTTTAGTCCATCTTCTCTACAATAAAAAGATAGATGTTGATTCAGACATATCCCTTCATCCTGACCAGGTTGTTTGCCTTGAAAGATGACTTTTTCTCTCTCGGGTCCTTCCCAGCAGCCTACATCTTCTACAGGGATAAATTCTGCATGGAACTTTGAGGTTCTCAGTAGATGGAATATGCCCTCCATTCCTGTATTATAAGACCAACTCTGTACCTCCTCTTCTGTAAAGTTAGATTGAGGAAAGAGTGTATGGTTAGGGTTAATAACATGTACAATTTGGGTTAGGAATCATTCTTCGGGATGAATAATGTTATTCTGACCTGTGATATTTATTAGAATATATAGGTGAAATATAAGTAGGTAAACAGAAATCTAGGTAAGCTTTGGAGACCAGAAGGGCATGGGGCCCTTGATTGGGATACTTAGCTTTGAATTATGTTCTGCAAAAATGTCTCCAATAAATCGATATACAATGGCATAGGTCCTTGTACCTTGGATGATTGAATGTAGAAGAGAACATCCAGTAAAAAAGAGATAGTCAATATGATTAGGAAGATACTCAATAGGTTTAGAAAGAAGAATGAGGATAGGATTTGTACCAAAAGTTCTTTAGCAATAGGGTTTCAGGTAGAGAGTGAATGTAAATGTTAGCACATGTGAAGAATCTGTCACAATGTTGAACTGGGGAAAATATGTAGGAAAGCAGATATCAATAGAGATTTTAGGATATCAGGCCAATTATAAAGTGAGTGATAGGATTAGACATTTTCAACAGCCTTGAGGTTGAATATATAATCTTAGGAAGAAAGAAATATGTAGTCACCAATAGGATTGACATTTGAGAGCAATAGATGTTTTTCATAATCCATGCTCACTTTCCATTTAGGCTTTGGTAATAACATAAGTTTTATCTTTGTAGTTTTGTCCAGAATATTACTGTGATAAAATGTATATGTAGATCAGGTGACATGAGTATTTCTTCCACCATTTCTAGGTGCAATATTTTGAAGACATATAAATTAGTATTGGGGATACAAAGAGGTGTACGTTTGTCTATCAATATAGAGATAATGCATGAATAGACCATACTGTGAATAAATAATATAAGTACTTCCAACTTTAAATAAAGGATTGAATTGATATCTGAAAATATACAGGAAATCTTATATTGATATACAATCATTCATTCCAACCGGTTATACATCTAATGGTAATATTAGGGTAATGGTTTATCATGAAGAGTGTGTGAGTTTTGCTTCAAAATGATTAGAGAAATCGAAAACAATGTCTTTGGAAAGAAGTCTCATGAAAAGTCCAGCCAGGAAACCTGGAGGAATACATGTGTTCTGAAGCAGGAAGTGATTGATAGAGAGACAAATGCCTATAAATGTGTGAACTTGTGGATAAATATATATCCTATTATGTCCATAAACTGAAGAAATAGTAATGTACCAGTGTTGAATAAAAATGAACTTCAAAATACACATTTTGTATCATAGGAATCTACTTACATTGATGTTAAACTGGGTAAGTTACTGTAGAAATATTAGGATTTGTATGCACCATTCACCGAAGTTAGTTTTCAGTACTAGGAAAAAAATATGTATTTCAGGTGGATGCATATTTCTGATAATAATCATGTAAAAGTTGATTGTAAATCCAAATACATGAACATGAATGAATTTAGGGAGTGTATAATAAGACACATATATTTCATATTTTGAAATATCTGGAGATTATATATATATATATATATATATATATATATATATATATATATATATATATACAAAACACCCACACAGACATTAAAAAGTAGCAATATATATGCCAATTGAAATTCATCATTAAACATATATCATCCACAGACCCAAGCTATTTATTTTACTAAACATAGATTTATTTATAATTTTGTTAAACTAGGAACCTCACCCATAGATTGAATTTTCAGTTTCAACTGTGTTTAGGAGGAGTGACCTCTTCTCACAATTTGTATCTGGCAAGTCAGCTACCTCACAAGAATGTACGTGTGATAATAGGTAGGATTCTGTATGTGCATGCAAAAATACATGTGCTGAATAGGCTACAGAGAAAGCAAGACAGGAATTCACATATTTGTTAACTTTAAAAACACATGGTGAACTATTTCAATTAAAAATTGACTAGATTTATAACACCAACCCTTTATCATGCAAAATGAAAGTCCAACTATACACCATGACTCCTCTGAACTGCTTGTATTTCTATTCTGTTTGGGTTATGTTTCTCCATCATATTAGGATTAGTAGTCAGAGTCTAGTAGGGTGTGGGTTAGTGTCAGGGTTTCAGTATTTTGAATGGAAAATTAGATAAGGAATCCAATGTGTATGCAAATATGTGCTATACAAAAATCTTCCCACTCTCATCCAGAACGATGACTTGACATTGCCTTCCCTCCAAGTAAGACACAATTAGAGGAGAAGAGTTAGAAAATCTGTGAATACATATCTGGAAAATCCTCAGGAGTTTACAAACTTGGAGGTGGAAGAGGAGTTTCCAAAAGTAAGGGACAGGGTTGATAGACCCAACCTGATCTTTTATTAAAATTGGGAGCCATCTTGCCACAAAGCGATGAAAAGCTAATTTTGGGTTTACTATAAATTACTGCAATTTCTGAACCCATTTGGAATGTCTGCCCGTGCCTTTAACTCACCCATGCCTATCTCTCTGACCTGATAGCAGCCCTCTCTGAAAGTTTAGTGACACATCATAATTTTTGGCCTTCCCTGACCAGACAACGACCCTCTCTGAGGTCTAATGGTCATCATTATTTCTGATGTTGGGGCCAGCAAAAAAAAAAAAAAGAAAAGTAAACTACATTTAGTGTGATGCTTGTCAAAGTTCTGTTATCTGTAATCCCCCTTTTGTGTAACTTTCTGGGCTATATAGCTGGGCTGTAGGAAAGGTGGGGTTGCTGTCTTGTTCCCGCCGTTTTGTGAGGGAGAGGCAGGCCGCCGGCCGGTTGAAATAATAAATTTGCCTTAATTTGATTTTAATTGGAGTCAGTGGTCTTTACTTTCATCCTGGTCTAACATTTTGCAGTTCCGCAGCAAGATGACCCTGCCAGTACAGATCACAAGACCAGACTGTTGGAAATTCTGAAGCTGGCCTTCCCTCCAGGGCCCCCGGCTACAGAGCCACTCTAGGGGATGCACAACTTGAGATGTTTCAACGACTTGGAGTGAGACTTTGGTCCAGGGAGCACTGCAATGAACCACTGGACTATAACTATTAGAAGCACCTGGTGGAGGAGGCCTCCATAGGTAAGTGGCACCTTTATAACATCTGATATCTGGTTAAGGGAGATCTCTTCTGATGACAGAGAGGAGGCCTGGGGAGGCTCACATATACTCCTGTCCGGGACTGTAACGAGAATCATGCTGTCCTTTGTTCTGTTATGTAGGGAATTCTTCTGGATGGGTAGAGAGGTGTGGATGGGCATGCACGCGGTCCTACCCAGGAGCTTTAGCAAGACATTGCAATGCTCCTCTGCTTTTTTTTTTTTTTTTTTTGGTGCCTGGTTTCTGGTTTTTTTTTTTTCTGTTTTGTTCTGTGTTCTATATGTTTTTTGTTTGTTTGTTTTCGTGCGTTTTGTTGTGTGATTTCTGTGGTAAAAACTTAAAGATATTGGACGTGAAAATGGGTAATAAAGCAAGTAAGCGTGACACCTTTTTGGACTGTGTTTTAAGGAACTGCGATGAACTTTACCTCCCTTTGTTAAGCAGGATAAGAGAAGCCCCTAGCTGGCTGCCTGGAGCACACCCACTGCACAAGGCAATGCCTGCTGCAGAGCTAAAAACTGAGTATCTCACAGGTTAAGAAGTGAAACTCCTTTAAAACCACTTGTACCTCCAGATCAAAAGAGTCACAACCTTTGGGCAGAGTCCCCTGTGTTTCTCCTTTGTTAGCAAAGCAATAAACATCCCTTTTTCTTTTTCTCAAAAACCCTGTCCTCATTATTAAATTGGCATTAATTGGCTTCAAGGTCAGGAACTGAACTTTAAGTTTCAAATTTTGATAAACCACACCACCCCCACCCCGGAACTCTTTGAGAGCTGACTACTGATATGTTAGGAGATGGAGCATGGTTGGGGTGGAACCGAACCAGAGGAGCTAATCCTGTAAGTTAAAGGAGGGACCGAGGGACTTCCAGCAGCTGCCGAAGCCCTGTTACTTCAGGGAATTCCCTCCTTCCTTCCCTGCACTGTAAGCATTATGTAACGTCTGTCTTCTTAAAAAAGAGAAAAAGAAAAAGAGGATACTAAATTCAGTAAAGTCACCATGGAGACCCTTGATTTTGCATTTCAGGTTGCCCCTCTGTAAAAACATGTGGTCCCCTTGTGGGGACTTCTATGGTGCCACTGGTGTAGAAGATTTTTCTCTTATCTGCTCTGTTTTAAAGGCTTCTGTCTGTCGGCCATAGTCTGGAGCTCCCTTCTGTCTGTCTTGTGTCTTTGTTTCTGGCCCTTTAAGACATGTGCAATAATGTGTTGATATTTTAAATTGTTTCTTGAGAATGATCTTAGCTGAATGTGTGTCTAAATGATGATGTTTTATTGTAACAATTTGGTATCTGAATGGGTTTTTGAAGCATTGCACAATCTTGCAGGTAAAAGTCGGGTTTAGGTAATTGTTTAGTTTATGATTTCAGATAATTTATGCCAGAGAACTTAAATACTTAGGATGGAAAACTAAAGAACTCTCCTTCCAAGTTGGCAAGTAACTTCCCAATCATTCAGTCTTTTATTTCACCTATTTTGAATTGGGTAGCCTGGGAAAATGTCACTGTGCGTACCAGTGCATTAATTTGGACAAAGATAGTAAATCATTTTATGGTATCTGTTGACAAAACAAGATGTAAAGATATAAAATTTTGTGAATTGTATCTTAAACTTGTTTCATAATTTTCAACATCCTAACCTGAAAATTATGGTTAAAATGCCTTAGGCCTGTTGTGTCTGCTCTGAATAGCAGTTTTTTCCTGCTCCTTCCTGACCTCAGCAGGACTTATTTTGAAATGCAAATAAAAGAATCCTGCAAGCTCAGTAGAAGACTGATCTGAGGCCTAAGCAAAAAAAAAAAGGCAAATTGTATGGTTTTTACTAATTACTGTCCAGTCGTTTTTTCTAGGACTCTTATTTTTTTCCTTAGATACTTTATTTAGTTTTTTTTAGCTCATGATTTTGATCCTACAGACCTAAGTTAATGTTTTTCTGATCAGTTCTATCTTTGACCAACTGTGGAGTTTTTGAAACATTACAATGCAGATTTCATCTGCGAAAAGCTATAAGGCCTTTACTATTTTTATGTGTGCACACTTCTGTTATGTGTTGTATGTCTATATATACATATATCCATATATCAAACATATGATACAAAAATTTACATATATAAAGAACGCTCATAAAAAAACGCTCATAAAAACAAATTTTAAAAAGTGGATCCAAGGATCCTTAATTCACGTTATTTAAATGGTTCAGTTTAAATTGGATAAACAGATAAAAATAAATGTCTTTAAATTTAAGCTTACAAGTTTTTCTAGGTGTTCAGATATCTAATAAAATATTAATGTCTACAAAATATCTAATATGACTTGGTTGTAGGACTTTTCCTTCAACAAAAAAAATGGTTTACAATCTTCAATACATTTGTCTAATATTTTGATAAATAAGTAAATTAAATTTCATATGAGATTACTCATTCATGAGTACTTTTGTTAGATATCTGATTGATTAACTAAGGTCTGTACAGGTTTGTACTAAATTCTGTATAAGATTGTAAAAATCAGTCATGTGTTAAAGAGACAAAAATTTCTTAAAACATAAGTTTACCCATAACATTGTGTTTATTAAGTTTTATTTTTTCTAGAGCTAGCAACCATAAAAATTAAACAACTGATTAAATAAGAATTCTTATTTTAGAGAACTGTACTGCCATTACTTTAAAAGCTAAACTTGGTTAATGTGGAAACATCAATGTAATTATGATGCTATTAATGTGCTCATATCTTACATGTACAAGTCTGTAAGGTAGAAACTTAAAAGAGCATTATATCATGCTGGCGTTCTAAAGTTGTATGGTAAAAATATATATTGGGAATTTATTTATCTGTTATCATAAAGATAAGTAAAGTTTTATGTTACTTTTTACATTTGGGAACAATTTAAATGTATTTTTAAGTTAATGAGAGCCTAATCTATGTAAAGGTTAAAAACTTTCAGCCTTTCTTTAATTCATGTTTTAAATGTGATATCATACGGTGTTAGCTAACGTTCATGTGACCTAAAAAAATTTATGTAAACTTTGTAGAATGATATTTAAAAAAGAAAAGATCAGCTTTAGAACTAAAACCCTTAAGATTTATAAAGAGACCTGCCTTACCTGAGATAAGGCTCTGTGTCCCATCTTACTACATGTGAGAATGACTATGAAAACAGTAGGTTAGATTATGTTTCATTTAAAGTTTTGTTCAAAAGTTGTTTTTTTTTCTGTCAAGATTACTAGGATCTGTAACAGGGGATATAATTTATAACTAAGCAAAAAATTCAGGGTAGCTATTATGCAAACTAAGTATATTTACTCTTGTTAAAAATTTTTATTTTATAATTTCCTTATAAGTGATCTAAAGATTCTCTGTTAGTGTTTTACAGAATTGTTGCTTTAAGAACACAACATGGGTTAATTTAAGATAATAAGTCATCACCTACAAGACAAACAGAATAACACAGATCCCAATTAATAAAAAGATAAATAATTATAAAGTTATAGACATTAAAGCCCAGTACTCTTAACATAAGGCAGTTAAAATTTATTTGCTGGATATTAAAGATTAGGATTTAAAATTAAAGTTAAATGAAAAGGGACAAGAAAACTAATATTTGGCTCTTGCCCTCTGAGTCAGTCTGAATCCAGGGAACAGGGGACTTCTCTAAAGGGCTTTTCAACTCTGGGCCATATAACCTCCCCATCAGGGGGATTAATGAGACCACTGGAGAACAGAAAGCCAATCAGTGCATTTGCTAAGAAGAGGAGAGTCATCAGAGAAGGGAGACATCCCTGATGCTGCCGAGGGAAGCCACATGGTCAAGGAAGACCTGGACCCACCTAGCCCAAAAGGCACTAGCAGAACTGAGAAGCTGCTCTCAAGTCTCCCCAGGAATGGCAACCATAAAAGCTCAGCTGACTGTTACCAATAGATAGAAACAAAAGTCAGTTTGACTGCTTCATCTTAAACACTTAGCAAAGACAGTTGAAAGCAGAATACAGCCATTCCTGGACATTTTAAATAATAATAATAATAATAATAATAATAATAATAATAATAATAATAATAATATTTTAATGTATACACTTTATATTAGCCTCCCAAAATAAGTAAGACTGGAGGTTACAAAGAAGGATTCTCAGACAGGAATGCCTGATAACTATAAAAAGACACTATCAAGAGGAGCTGCCAGAGGCAGAAGTTTTTAGTTTAAGGCCTCAGATATTTCTAACCTACACGGTTAGGCTTGGTGTTGGCTAGTATGATTATCCAGCACTGAGTAACAGAATTAAAGGTTTTTCTATTAGACACAGAGGTCATTCTAGTAAACTGATTTTGCATATCAGATGACATTAAATTATTAAACTGTATCTTATTGGGAGGGACAACTGTAACACTAAATGTTAAGTATTAAGTTGACAGTCCTGATAACTGGGGATATTAAAGACTGGTGAGGGAACTTCTGTACAGTGACATGTTCTAGCTGCTGCAACATTTATTCAGTACTCATGTTTTTCGTTTCTCTCATAGAAGAACCCATCCCCAGATGACTTTACAACCTGTTCTTCCCCAATGAGACTTCAAACCGAACTGACCTCTAAAAGGCAACTCATGTCCCTCATGCTGTTCCCACTCACGTCACCCTCTCTCAGCTCAGAAGAAGCCAAAATGAGTAATGCCTCTCTTCTTACAACAGTGGAGCCAAAAGTAAATAGACTATCAATATACGTAATTAATTAAGTGAGGTAAAATCACGGAGACCGGTTTTGGGTGATTTGAAAAAATAGGGAGACTGTTGCATCAGAGAATAAAATTCCCTCAGTGCTCTTCAGCTACCGTATGAAAGATATGAAAGTGACACATTAGAAAAGGGGGGAATGATAGACCCAACCTGATCTTTTATTAAAGTTTGGAGCCATCTTGCCACAAAGCCAAGAAAGGATAATTTTTCTTAACTATTAATTACAGCAAATTTCGAACCTGTTTGTAATGCCTGCCCGTGCCTTGAACTCACCCATGGCTGGCTCTCTGACCAGATAACAGCCCTCTCTGAAACTTTGTTGACACCTCATAAATATTGGCCTTCCCTGGTCAGATGACACTCTCTGAGGCTCTAATGGTCCCCCATAAATTCTGATGTTTGTGTCAGCAAAAAAAAAAAAAAAAAAGTAAACTACCATTAGTGTGATGCTTGTCAGAGTTCTGTTATCCGTAACCCCCCTTTTGTGTAACTTTCTGCGCTATAAAGCTGGGCTGTAAGAAAGGTGGGGTTTCTCTCTTGTTTCCGCCATTTTGGGAAGGAGAGGCACCAGGGTGGTGGAAATAATAAGCTTGTTTTAATTTGATTTTAATTGGAGTCAGTGGTGATTTCTTGCATCCTGGTCTAAAAGGTAAACACTCCACAAACATGGAGCTCTGCTGGCCTAAAGACTTTTTGAGAAACTGCCTCTGAGGATGGGCACTTGACATATATGTTGTTGTCAGGAGCTTTTGCTTCCATTCTAATGAAACCATCAAAGCTGGGTCTGCATCTATGTGACCTAGAGGACATTGTTTCTTATTTTCCAAAGAACATGAGGCAGAATTGCTGACTTCTCTCTTTGTAAGTAAACTGTGGCCACTGAAAGCTAATTGTCTCCGCATGTGGATTGTGAAGCCATTAGGTCATCCTCCACTTTTCATGGACTTTCTTGCTGCTGCACTGGGAGTTTGGTATTTGCTTCACGAAATGCAAGGAATTCAACTGGGACACAGTGCTGGAGGGAGGCCTCTCACGTGTGGTGGGTAAGGGTCTGCAGGACAATGCACCAACTAAGCTTCTATCCCACATAGATTGCCCCGTTGACCATAGCAACTTGATACTGAACATTGCCCTGAAACATCTCCATATAACAAGATGCGATTTATGGAGAGGTTTCAGACATATAAGTGATTCCTGTCTCCACCATGTCAGCCACCAGCCATTTGGAAGTCAATGGCAGATCCACATGGCCCAACCACAGATATTTTACCACACACCTGCACACCACAGCTCTGGGCCCACTACTCAGCAGGCTCCAACATACTGGCATCTCTGTTCTACACCATTTTCATGAAACCCAGTCAATCAAGGCACTCTCTGGTATACTCATGATCAACAACAGGACATCCAAAGATTCTCCAGTGCCACCTGGTCATGGGAATTTTAAAAATTTCATGTTATTTATCTAGCCATTTTTCAAGGATGAAGTTGGAGAAACTGTGGGTTTCAATTCATTCAGGAACCATTAAATTTTGAGGTAGCACATTTCAAGAAATGCTCTGGAGAACTCGCAGAGGCAAAGCTTCCCAAAGAGTGGCCAAAATGACACATGAAGCCAGGCCCATGAGGTCTACAATGTTAGGTCCATGTGTGATTTGACTCTCAACTATGGCTGCCAAGTCTATAAGAATAAAATCATGTGATATCCTGGCTGAAATTCCCAATGCTCTTACGAAAGCCACCATTGGCTTAGATCTCAGTTTCCAAGGGCGACTCTCATGCATGGCCTCCTAAAATCCCAACAAAATTCATGGCAATACTTCTCTGAAGTGAGTTACATAACTCAGTCTCTAAGGGGAATGACACTAGAGTTCATGTTCAGGTGGACCCAGGCATCTCTTCTAACTACCACACAAATGACTGCTGGGAGCCTTCAGCCAAGTAGGTATGACAATTTCCTTGCCAGCATACCCCCATGTTTCCTTAGTGGAAGGACTCATGGAAATAGGACATTTTGCAGGACATTGCATGTAAGGTGACCTTGCTGAAGGACCAGGGCGGATCCATGTTTAGGGTGTTCCTGGTTTGGCATAATAGGAGATTAGGGTGTTCCCCCTTTAGAATAGGGCGGTTTAGCATAATAGGAGATTAGGGTGTTCCCCTTTAGAATAGGGTGTATCCTGCTGCTGAGTTCCTCTTGATTCTTAGGATCAGACAGTATATTTGGGAGACAGAATCCCAGGAGTAGTGGATTTGGGCAGAGAGTGGATTTGGGCAGGAACGTGGATTTCCCCAGAACGTGTTTGTAGACGGCTGGTGTGAGTTCGGGAATAAAGAATTGCTGTTTGAATCTACAAGCTGTGTGGAGACTCGTGATTTGTGCCCAGTCAGAGACTGCGGCATTTGATGGCTTGTACGCGGAACGCCTGAAGCTTGGGGGTAAGTGAAATTGCTCGCCCCTGAGGGAAGGCGAGAGAATGGGTGACCATTTCAAAAAACAATGTGTTCTTCTTTTGATTTATTTTGTTTTTCTTTCAAGCTGCCTATCTCTAGAAATTTCTCAGGCAAACTGGTTGACTAAAGGTTTGATGTTTGTCGGCCCTGAGGAAGAGAAAATTGATACAACGATTTTTTATTCCGTTTTTGTTTCATTCAGATTCGGTTTTGTTTTGTGTTATCTTATTGGGTTGCGTTATCTTTATAGTAGATTAAAACAAACTGAAAATATGTTAAGCAAATTGTTAGAGGTTCAGAACATGGAGAAAGACATTTTAGATCAAGCAAAAGAGAAGGTCTCTCGAGCTAGTCAGACAGAGGAAGAAAATTTAAAGGATAAGGGGTTGTTAGGAAAAAGGCCACAACAGGAGGCTGTTACTAACTCCGTTTTATCACAAGAGGGTTTAATTCAACCAACAGGCCCACCGATAGAGACAGCTGAGTGGCCCTCAAACCCCGTAGTTGATAATTGGGATTCTGAGACAGGACCTCAAAGATTAGCATGCCCTGTACTTGAGCAGGCAGGAGGGCAGTGAATTCACCATGCTTTAGATTTTAAAACAGTGAAGCAGTTAAAGGAGGCTGTAACAACCTATGGTCCCCAAGCTCCCTTCACGGTAAGCATGGTTGAATCCATTACTAACTTGGACATGACGCCAGCAGATTGGGCTAGCATGTGTAAATCTGTGCTAAATGGAGGACAATATTTGTTATGGAAGGATGCCAATGAGGAATTATGTGCAGAGACAGCTAGGCGAAATGCAGCAGCTGGTTACCCTCAAAGAAATCTAGAAATGTTGCTAGAGAAAGGACCTTATGAGGGTCAGCGGCAACAAATTGAATATGATCCTGCTATATATGCACAAATTGCTGCAGATGCAGTTAGGGCATGGAAGACTTTACAAGGACATGGAGATTTACAAGGCCAGCTATCTAAGGTAATACAGAGTGGTAATGAACCTTACGCTGACTTTGTAGACAGGCTAATTCAGATGGCTGCCAAAATTTTGGGGGATACAGAACAAGCAATGCCATTAATAAAACAACTGGCTTATGACCAAGCAAATCGTTGCTGCAGGGAGGTTATTAGACCATGGAGACATGAAGATTTAAACACATATATTAAATTATGTAGAGATATTAATGAACAAGAGCAAGTCTTGGCAGCTGCAGTACAACAGGCTTTTGATGCCAGGCCAAAAACATGCTATGATTGTGAAAAAACAGTACATTTTAAAAGGAGTTGCCTCATAGGAGGAGGATTTAACAAAACTAGTTATCAAAGAAATAGAATACCGGGTATTTGCCCACGATGCCGTAGAGGGAGACATTGGGCTAATGAATGCCGTTCTCAAACTACCATAGAGGGTACTCCCTTAACAAAAAACGGACAAGGACCAGGTATTTACCCATGATATCGTGGAGAAAGGCATCAGACTCCATTGCCAAAAAACGGACCAAGGGGCCCAATGCTCCGGGGCCCACAACCACAAATATACGGGGCAGTGGAGGAACCCAGCAACACCATTAGAGTAGTGCCCAGGACACATTGTCCATTAAATCCCTCATCAGACAAACCCGAGGGAGCGCAGGGTTGGACATCTGCGCCTCTGCCAGAGCAGTACTAACTCCAGAGATGGGAGTTCAAATCATTCCTTCAGGAATAAAAGGACCTCTTCCCCAAGGGACAGTAGGCTTATTATTGGGACGTAGTTCACCTACATTAAAAGGACTTAAGATAAGTCCTGGGGTAATTGATCTCGATTATGTAGGTGAAATAAAAATTATAGCAAGTTCTCCAAGAGGTATATCAGTAATTTCACCTGGAGATAGAATAGCACAGTTGTTAATAATACCCATCCTACATAATAAATTTCCTAGACATAGTGTAAAAATAGGTTCCAGGGGATTAGGCTCCACAGGTGTAGATTGGGCTATGCTGTCTTTAAATTTAGATTCTCGCCCAATGTTAAAACTAAATATTCAAGGACACGACTTTAATGGGCTACGGGACACAGGTGCAGACCTTAGCATCATATCTAGTCAGGAATGGCCAAAACATTGGCCATTACAACAAGCCACTCAAACGCTTCGAGGCCTAGGAGTGGCTACTAATCCCCATAGAAGAAAAATGTTATTATATTGGAAGGATCCTGAAGGTTGTGAGGGAACTATACAGCCATATGTATTGGATCATCTTCCTATAAATTTATGGGGACGAGATGACCTAGATCAATTAGGTTTGACGTTAACAAATAACATCAATCCTAATGCGCCCACTACTAGGGCTAGACAAGGTTTTAGGAAAGAAAAAAGATTAGGAAAACAAGGACAAGATATAGCAGCACCAATTCAAATAGATCAAGGAACAGAAAGACATGGGTTGGATTTTCAGAAAGGGCCACTGAGACAATAAAAATTACTTGGAAATCAAAAAGACCAGTGTGGGTTCCTCAGTGGCCCCTGACTAAAGAAAAGATACAAGTAGCCCATGATCTGGTCAAACAACAATTAGTGGAAGGACATATACAACCTTCCATATCTCCCCATAATACTCCCATTTTTGTCATTAAAAAAAATCTGGTAAATGGAGATTATTGCAAGATTTAAGAGCCATTAATAATGAGATGGTTATTATGGGACATGCTCAATCAGGGATTCCTCAATTGTCTGCTTTGCCAAAAACCTGGCATGTTTTAGCCATAGATATTAAAGATTTTTTTTTTCAATTCCAATTCATCCCGAGGATAGTCCACGCTTTGCATTTACTATCCCTGCATTAAATCATGAAGGTCCTGATCAGAGATATGAATGGAAAGTACTCCCTCAAGGGATGGCTAACAGTCCAACTATGTGTCAAATATATGTTAATAAAGCAATCCAGCCACTTAGAAATCAAAATCCTGAACTACAAATATTTCACTATATGGATGATGTATTATTGGCACATAAAGATAAAAACATATTGCTGGAATGTTATGCAACACTTACAAACTTATTAAAAAATTATAATCTAGAGATAGCAATAGATAAAGTACAATTAAATTTTCCAATTAATTATTTAGGAGTTCTATTATCCTCAACCATGGTCCGTCCACCAAAAATTCAAATACAAGTAGATCAACTCAAGTCACTTAACGACTTTCAAAAGTTATTGGGAGACATAAATTGGATAAGGCCTTATCTAGGCATACCAACAGGAGAGTTGGGACCTTTTTTTGATATTCCAAAAGGTCCATCATATCCAAACTCACCTCGCATGTTAACTCCTAAAGCAAGAAAGGCATTGAAAATTCTTGAAACATATATGGAAAATATACATTTGGATAGAATTGATATAGGATTGCCTTTATTATTTATTGTACTAGCAACAAAAAATATTCCTTCAGGAGTACTTTGGCAAGAAGGTCCATTATTGTGGATACATTTATCTTATTCACTTAACACTATTCTTACTAGGTATCCTGAGGCTGTAGGACAATTAATACTCAAAGGAATAAAAGCAGCGAAGGGAGTGTTTGGAATTTTTCCCAATAAAATTATTACTCCATATACTATGGATCAAATTGATGAGTTAGCTAATGAGTTAAATACTTGGGCAATAATCATGTGTAAATCTAATGTTTGATTTGATAATCACTTACCATCTAATCCTTTGTTGTCTTTTTGGTCTAAGCATCCTGTATTTTTTCCAAAAATGACAAGAAAAACCCCTATTATGAATGCTCCAAATATATTCACTGATGGGCCACATAATGGTACAGCAGCAGTAGTTACCCCTGATCAAATTTTACATTTTTAGTACCAAAACAATCAGCTCAAAAGGTAGAGCTTAATGCAGTTTTACAAGCCTTTTTAATGTTTAAAGATTCTGTATTTAATTTATTTTCTGATATTCAGTATGTAGTTAATGCTATAGTATCTCTTGAAGATGCTGGTAGGATTTCCCCTTCTTCTACTGTTTTCTCTTTGTTTTCCACTATACAAAGTCTAATCTGGGACAGAAAAGATCCATTCTTTATAGGACATATTAGAGCACATACAGGATTGCCTGGAGCCCTTAGTTTGGGCAATGATTTAGCAGATAAAACTACACATGACATACATATTTTCTCTACACTAGAAGAAGCTACGAATTTTCATTAAAAATTCCATGTTAATGCTAATACTTTACAAAAGCGTTTTAAAATAACTAACGAACAATCCAGACATATAATAAAACAATGTCAAAATTGTGTGACCTTTTTACCACAAGTTAATCTTGGAGTCAATCCTAGAGGACTGATACCTAACCATATTTGGCAGATGGACGTCACACACTTGCCAGAATTTGGAAAATTAAAATATTTACATGTTACAGTTGATAGTTCTTCCGGATTTTTGATGGACTCCCTTCATGCCGGAGAAAAATCTAAAGATGTTATAGCTCATTGCTTACAAAATTTTGCCACTGTGGGCGTTCCTAAACAGTTAAAAACTCATAACAGTCCTGGCTATACCTCTACCTCTTTTAAACAATTTTGCTCATCATTTGGTATTACTCATATAACAGGAATTCCATACAATCCACAGGGACAAGGCATAGTTGAAAGAGATCATCAAACTATTAAAACCTACTTATTAAAGCAAAAAGAGGGAATTGGAAAGGGGTATATATCCCCCAAAGATAAACTTAAAATAACGCTTTTTACTCTAAACTTTTTAAATTTGGATTCATCAGGACTTAGTGCTGCAGAAAGACATATGTATCCAAAAAATGTGCATAAGCCTAAAGTTCTTTGGAAAGATATTCTAACAGGACATTGGAAAGGTTCTGACCCAGTGATTGTCTGGAGTCGGGGCTCTGTCTGTGTGTTTCCACAGGGAGAACAGCAACCTATTTGGATTCCTGAAAGATTGAATAAAACGATTTCTACAGATCGAAAAGAAGATGATTTGACTCAAATCCATAACAGCTGATATCCAGAACTCCAGTTTGGCCATTCTTACATCTGCAACAGTGATTAACCAGGATTCTTTTTTCAATACCTATTTTATTATTGCATTTTTCCACATCATAAGGCTCTATTTTTATTTTTTGAGCTCATACAAACCTAGGTTAATGTTTTTCTGATCAGTTTCATTTTTTGACTGTGGAGTTTTTAAACATTGCAATGGAGATTTCACCTAGGTAAAGCTACAAGGCCTTTATTATTATCTTATGTGTTGTACATTTGTTTGCACATTTGTGTTTTGTGTTGTATGTCTGTGTGTGCGTATGTCCATATTTCATATATGAGGAGCGCTCATTAGAATATGGATCCGAATTATTTTTGTTATTCACGTGATTTAAATGGATTAATTTAAATTAGGTAAACAGCTGTTAAGGATTGTTTTTAAAGGTGGTTAACAGATCTGCTTGTTTACTAATTTAAATCAGGTAAACAGCTGTTAAAGATTGTTTTTTAAGGAGGTTAACAGATCTGTTTGTTTACTTTCACCTTTCCTTTTCATTATATTTAATAATTCTTTTCAGGATAATGTCTGTTTAGCATCATTGCCAGAATTCCTATCTTCATCCCAATGAATATAACTCAACAAGTATGCTCAATCAAGGAGTCAACTTACTTTAGAAGGAAACGGACTTTGGGAGGAGACGGACAGATTGATAGATTCCTCCACTTTGAACTGCTTACAGAACTTGCCTAGACTATGTAACTATCGTTTGGTACAGCGAATTTTGGTAATGCTGGCATATCTTTGCTGATGGTGTCACCAGTGATTTTTGCTGATGGTGTCACCAATGATGCAATTTTTCCTCCGTCATGAAGGCATCTTAACCACCTTCAAATTAACCTTTTAAAGCCTTTTAATTATCATCTATACTGTACTTTTAAATGAACTTTTTCACCACCTACAGCTTCACTATTTTAAATGAGGCTTAGATTCTGTTTAAATTGCTTAATGTTAGTTTACTTGGCTGCCCTTCAACCAAAGGCCTTTTTTACTCCATTAAGAAGCTTTGTCTTAATCTGCCATGTACAAATACCTTTTTTCTTCCTTCTTCCTTTCTCAAGATTTTAAAGTAAGTCTAGTTTCCTCAAAATCTATTTAAATGGCATTTTACAACTTTTCATTACCACACAGAGATTATCTCATCTAGAAACACTTCTTTTTCCATTAACCTCTTATATTAAAATATATTTCCACATCTTGAATCTTTTTCTATCTCTTTTTTAACCATTAACCCTTTTTATAAATTCAAATTTTGAAACAACTCTTATAAAATTTCTGATTTAGACAAATTACTCCACTTTAATAGGATGAAATACTTTCATGTTTTTTTTTATGGTACCATAATACTATAATTGAAACCCAACTGAAACTTATTATACTCTTTGTATATAAATTACACCTGATAGAATCTTAACACTTAGTAACCTTGTTTTGGCAAAGACACAGACCAAAGCAATATTAAACCTTTTTTCAATTTACCAATTTATGAAAACACACATAATTTTTAAATATATTACCTTATGGAACTTAATAAGTAAAGAGTACTTGATTTTATATTTAGTGGTTGATATTTTAACACTTTAACTTTGTAAATTAATTAGAACTCTGTAGAAACCAAGATCTTAGACAAATGTAGTAAACAGAATTAGCCATCTATTTCTTGAAGAAAAATCCTTCTACAGGATACCATGATGGTCCCATTGATATACTTAATAACTCGTCTTTAAAAAGCCATGGACATTCTCTCGCCTTCCCTCAGGGGCGAGCAATTTCACTTACCCCCAAGCTTCAGGCATTCCGCGTACGAGCCAGCAGATGCCGCAGTCTCTGGCTGGGCACAAATCACGAGTCTCCACACAGCTTGTAGATTCAAACAGCAATTCTTTATTCCCGAACTCACACCGGCCATCTACAAACACATTCTGGGGAAATCGACGATGTTCTCTGCCCAAATCCACTCTCTGCCCAAATCCACTCTCTGCCCAAATCCACTACTCCTGGGATTCTGTCTCCCAAATATACTGTCTGACCCTAAGTACTCAAGAGGAACTCAGCAGCAGGATATGCCCTATTCTAAAGGGGAACACCCTAATCTCCTATTATGCTAAACCGCCCTATTCTAAAGGGGGAACACCCAAATCTCCTATTATACTAAACCAGGAACACCCTAAACATGGATCCGCCCTGGTCCCTCAGCAAGGTCACCTTATATGCAATGTCCTGCAAAATGTCCTATTTCCATGAGTCCTTCCACTAAAGAAAATTGGGGGTACGCTGACAAGGAAATTGTCTTCGTCTAGTGTAGAGAAAATATGTATGTTGTGTTTAGTTTTATCTGCTAAATCATTGCCCAAACTAAGGGCTCAAGGCAATCCTATATGTGCTCTAATATGTCCTACAAAGAATGGATCTTATCTGTCCCAAATTAGACTTTGTATAGTGGAAAACAAAGAGAAAACAGTAGAAGAAGGATTCCTCCACTTTGAACTGCTTACAGAACTTGCCTAGACTATGTAACTATCGTTTGGTACAGCGAATTGTGGTAATGCTGGCATATCTTTGCTGATGGTGTCACCAGTGATTTTTGCTGATGGTGTCACCAATGATGCAACTTTTCCAAAGGAACTGTCAATTGGCTTGGTGTCGTGGCATTTCTGTATCCTCCTCCCTTCTGCTAGTGATGGTCTAAATTTGGGGGCCAATGGCTATATGCTGGACCGGTAGTCAGTGACGGGTATGATCCAATTGCAGTGGTATCAACCTAAGACAGGAGGCTGACGACTAAAGGTCAGTTGCCTAAAGGTCAGTTTTCCGATGACGGTTAAGAACCATATGTTGAATTGGACAACCTACCAGGCACGGTCCTTAAGCCACATTAACCTCACTCCCCCACTGGCACCAAGGCCAAATTTGGGGGCCAACAGAGGTGAGGCAAAGAACCTCACCCCCCACTGGTGCATAGACCTATCCACAAGTATGGCTGTATGCTGGACCAGTAGTCAGTGACGGGTATGATCCAGTTGCAGTGGTATCAACCTAAGACAGGAGGCTGACGCCTAAAGGTCAGTTTTCCAATGATGGGAAAGAACCATATGTTGAACTGGACAACCTACCAGGCACGGTCCTTAAGCCACATTACTTGTTGTTTAATCAATCAGAAGGGGGAAGATGCTGGGAGCCATCAGCCAAGTAGGTATGAAAATTTCCTTGCCAGTGTACCCCCATGTTTCCTTAGTGGAAGAACTCATGGAAATAGGACATTTTGAAGGACATTGCATGTAAGGAGACCTTGCTCAAGGACCAGGGCGGATCCATGTTTAGGGTGTTCCTGGTTTAGCATAATAGGAGATTAGGGTGTTCCCCCTTTAGAATAGGGCGGTTTAGCATAATAGGAGATTAGGGTGTTCCCCTTTAGAATAGGGTGTATCCTGCTGCTGAGTTCCTCTTGAGTTCTTAGGGTCAGACAGTATATTTGGGAGACAGAAGCCCAGGAGTAGTGGATTTGGGCAGAGAGTGGATTTGGGCAGAGAGTGGATTTGGGCAGAGAACGTGGATTTCCCCAGAACGTGTCTGTAGACGGCCTGTGTGAGTTCGGGAATAAAGAATTGCTGTTTGATTCTACAAGCTGTGTGGAGACTCGTGATTTGTGCCCAGCCAGAGACTGCAGCATCTGACCGCAATTAAAACCAAAACAGTCCCACATGACCCTCATCTTCTTCCATATAGACACTCATAATAACTTCTGACTAAAGTTTTCAATGAGGGGTGCAGCCTTAGACATTGTCCAAAATAAGCACCATTGTCCCTTGTTTGCCTAAAGTGAGGGTGGCCTGGACACCCTTCCTGTGAACCAAGAGTGATCAAATATGCCGGCTATATAACTGCTCTGCTTCTCCTGAATGAGGCTTACTGACTGTCTGGTATAGATTCTTTATGTGAATTGGTGTCATGAGAAAACCTAAGCACATATCGGCTAGCCTCTGCAGGGTTTGAAGAACTGATTTGACCCAAAGGATCCATATTCTCACTTGATGGAGGTCAGGAAGCTAACAGAGGTAGGCAAGAACCTTCATCCACAATAACTGCTCTTTTGGCCATTTTGGTTTGGATGCACACTTGGAAACTTTCTTTAGATCCATCAGGTGCTGAGAATCTGAGCGACTCTCTCACACAGGGCCAAGAGGCTGATTCAGCCACATCCCTTTCCAAAGCAATTAAGCAAAGAGCCACAGGTGATGCCCATTCATTTCCATTTAAAAACTGTTTTCTTCAGGCTTCACAAAGGGGTGGCCTGAGGCAAAGACCTTCCTGACATTCAGGACAATAGAACAATAGGTAAGCAAAAGGCCCAAAGCAGTGTTTCTCCACTGAGACTTTACTGGTCACACTGATATCTGAGTTTTCTGAGATGCTCGCCATTCCCTTCAGCTATCCAGTACATGGTCATGTCACAGAGTTTGGAGGTGGTACATATTTGGAAACAAAACCATGAGGCTATCCTGGAGAGTGGCCAGTATTCAGGAAGAAAAGAGGAGCTTAGGAAGGTAGTAGGTGTTGCCCATCCATAAGGCAAGACGCTCTCCATTCTTAAATTGGGTGGGATGAATGCTGGGTAGCTTTCTACTACACAGGACACAACCATTGATGCATTCGCTTTTCAAATGTCTACAACCACGGATACAGTGGGATACAAAGACATAGAAACATTCGTGTTATCAAACGACTTTCTCGAAACATTCCAGTCTAAACAAATAAACCGCCTTTCCTACCTATTCTCAGAACCTGAGACAAAACCACACACTAACACAGACACCCACAATGGCACCTCCTTCCCCCAAGTATGTCTGTGACTATCTTGAGTGTCCTCTGACTGGTAGGCCTTACTATGTTCCCCCCAAATTGCGAGTCCTGTCTCAGATCTGGTCTTTTTGGCCAACTCTTTGAAGTTGTCAGGAGTCATGGTTTAGCCACTACCTGCTTTCCCAGAAAAGACCCCTCTTCAAAGCTCTCCTGGCATTTGGCCATCATCACATAAGTAGGTACCAATAAAGACTGACTCTGTCCTTGGTAAATCCAAACAATTGAGACCACAGGGACTGGGACTGGGCCTTGCTCTGTGTGCCTGGCTTCCCGGATCCCAAGTTCAGAGAGTTCCATCAACAAGAAAGTGTGGTAGGTCACTTCCTTCAGGAACTGAACGAGGTCACTGCCTTGGCAATCACTTTGTTCTAACAATTGCTTCCAAGGGTCCCATGAGATGGAGGCTGCCCCTACTTCATGTGACACTTTCACAAGTTAGAATGGTATATCAACCATAGGCACCTGGGAACAGCTGTCCACACAGGCCTGGTTTGGTCCATTTAATCTACATTAAGAAGAGACAGGCTGATTCAGACACATCCCTTCATTCTGACCAGGTTGTTTGATATGTAAGTTGACATGGAGTTGACTTTTGCTCTCTCAGGTCCTTGATAGGTGAAAAGGTCGGTCGAATGTTGGAGGAAAAGACCACCAAGAGACTGTCTCATGCCACAGCCAAGGGTTTTTTGGGGGTCCAGCATGCTGGGGCTCAGAGCTCACTTCAGAGGAGCAAAGAGCAAAGAGCCCCGAGAACAACTTGAGCAGGGTTTATATACATTCTTTAGAGAGGGCAGGGACTTTACATACATTCTAGCCTCCTTTTGCAAATCATCATATACCACGGAAAAATCAAATAACAACTCTAAAACATGATTAGCACATTCATTGGCGGACACACGTCGGGCAGGGGTGATTGGTCAGCCCTGAGAATGGGTATACATTTAAACTGATTGGTTGAAGCCCTGAGATGTATATGTGCTGAGCTTCACGGTTTCTGGGAAGGGGTTGTTAAGTAACTAGGTGGTCAGGGAAGATTTCACCACACATCTAATGGGCAGTTCCGGGAAATGTCTTAACTGCCACAGGAATTTCAGGTTCTGAGTGCAGCTTGTAAACTTTATAAAACCTGGTTCTTTACGTTTCAATTTCAATTTCTTTTATTATTTAATTTCCCACTGCGTTTTCTGAAAACTTTTAATCTTAAAAATAATGAATCATAATTATTGCGGGGTCTCACATTCTATTTCTGCCAGTGGAGCGTATTTCTGTCTGATTACAATGAGTTTTACATGCCCAATCTGAGCCTGGAGAAAGGTAAATATGCTATTAAGCAAACAAGTTCCCACAGCTAGCAACACCATAAGGATGATCAGGGGTCCTGCTAAGGCTGATAGGAGTGTAGTTAACCAGGGGGACTGGGTAAACCATGACTCAAACCACCCTTGTTGAATATCCCTTTCTCTCTGGTGCTCTTCAAGGCATTTTCTCAATTTACTCAAGGATTCTTTTACAACTCCAGTATGGTCAGGATAAAAACAACATTCTTCTCTCAGTGCAGCCCAGAAGCTCCCCGCCCTCATGAAGAGGAGGTCTAATCCTCACCTGTTCTGTAAAACCACTTCAGAGAGAGAGGTTAAGGATTTCTGAAAAACTGTGATGCAGGTCTCTAACGTCGTCAAGTCTTGAGATATTGCTGTTTCTAATTGGGCCATTTGTTGTGACCCACGGATCATATCAGCTGTTCCTGTACCCACTCCTGCAGCAGCTCCTATCCCCAATAGGATGGCTAGAGTAAGGGACACAGGCTCCCAGCGAAATCGGGTTTTCTTGTCCCCCTAGTAGACCTTCAAATGTTTCTGCATCATGATAGAGCACCCTGGGGAGTTTCTGCACCAATACACAATATTTTAGAGAGCTGTCCAATACCTGGGATGAAATGCAAGGAGTTCTGACTATGTGGAGTTCAGTACCATAAAGGTTCCTTTATTTAGTTCCCAGGGGGAGGAGTCACCTGTACTCTGGACTGGAGAAGTAGGCAAAAACGGAAACTGGGAAGTATGAGATGATAGAGGGGTTCTGGTAGATCTAGGCACTGGGTCCTCCACAGGGTTGGGCCTGTTTGCGACTTTGGAAATCAGCTGGGCACACGTAAAAATCAAGACTGGCTAGTTTACACCTGGGCTGGGGGAGATGACATCCATAATTCATGGGGTAAGGTGGTCTATGTTGCCCTGGTTTGGGTTTGAGTGGGATCTGTGTGGGGTCCTCTATGTCAGGGAGATCCCAGTCAGAGAGGCCTATGGCAAGCTGACAAATGTCCGGGTGGAGAGATGGCCACCAAGTCCATAAGGGGGCTCTATGTGAAATAGACCACAATACTTGCCCAGTAGGATTTATAACTTGCCATTGTTGCTGAACAGGCTGATGGGGATTAGGACTGCTGGTGGTCAGGGGAAGAATCCATAGCCCTACCCACAAGACGGACACGCAACTTTAGAGGGTTACCAGTCTGTTCCAATTTCCAGCCGGAGTCTGGACAGGGCGCAGGCTTGAGATGGGAGACATTGATCCAGGAAGTGATCCCATCCACTTTCACCACTGTAGGTGTTATAAGCAGCACCTGGTATGGTCCTTTCCAGCGGGGTTCCAGGGATGACACCTGATGCCGTCTCACGTAGACAAAGTCTCCAACTTGATATTGATGTGGGGTTCCCTCATCTCCAGGCTGATAAGCAGTGGCCAACTGTTTCCACAGGTATTGCTGGGTGTTGGGTTTGTTCAAGGGCTTTAAGTCTGTCAAGCAAGGGGGTGTGAAAGGAATCATTAAGTCTCAGAGTTGGGATTAGGTCCCTTACTGGAGGAGGGGCACCATAGAGTATTTCATAAGGGGTGAGGTTACACAAAGAGGCAGAGAGGTTATTTCTTGCATGAAACAGTGCATAAGGTAGGAGCATAATCCAATTTTTTATGCCGGTTTCCAAGCTTAATTTTGTTAAGTTCTCTTTGATGGTTCTATTCATCCTTTGAACCTGTCCTGAGCTCTGGGGTCTATAAGCACAATGTAACTTCCAATTAATCCCCAGGGTCCTGGTGAATCCCTGACTTACCTGGGCTTCGAATGTTGCTCCGTTATCAGACCCTAGTACCTTAGGCAGGCCGAACCTTGGAAAATGTCTTCTAGGATCTTTTTGACCACTTTTTGTTCTCCCCGTTGTGGAAAAAGTTAAAAGAGTCACTCCATTTAGGGCTGCCAATTAAGCTTCCTAATCTGCTCTTCTGTTTCCAACCGCCACGGGGTCGTTTTCCTTCTGGTGCCCTGGACAGTGCACTATAGCTAGGTCCTTAGGGCCCTGCACTGCTGAGAGAAGTTGGAGGATCTCATCTTTGTTCTTTATTTCTTTCCCAGTGGAGGTTAATAGCCACCTTTGCTGGTAAGTAGCCCCCTGAACATTTGCAGTGACAAATGTCTATATGGTGGCCCTTTTGCCTGTTGCTAGTTCCAATGGTTTCGTAAGGGCAATCAGTTCTGCTTTTTGGGCTGATGTCCCTTCTGGGAGACCAGAGAACAAGATGACATTAGTTTCGCTAACTACTGCTGCTCCAGCCCGCTGCTTACCGTCTTGGAGGAAGCTGGTGCCCTCCGTAAACCATACGACTTCAGGGCGAGGCAGTGGCTGATCCTTCAAGTCTCGTCGTATACTGTTTTCCTCTGCCAGTATGTGTTGACACTCATGAGCGACGGGTCCTGATGATACTTCTGGCAGCAGTGTAGCCGGGTTGAGTGGAGCAGGGGGTCCCAACATTATTCTGCCTTTGTCAAGCAAGAGGCTCTGGTAGTGGTTTATTCTGAAGTTTGATAGCCACCTTTCTGGAGGCTGACAGATGATGCTCTCCAGGGCATGGGGGGCTATAATGGTTAGCTTCTGTCCCAAGTTCATATACGAGCATCTTTTATTAGAAGGGCTGCCGCTGTTATAGCTCTTAAGAAATGGAGCCACCCGCTAGCCACTGGGTCCAATTTTTTTGATAAGAATGCTACGGGCCTTTTCAAAGGTCCCAAAGTCTGAGTGATCACTCCCAGTGCTATTCCTTTCTTTTCCTCGATGTAGAGAGTGAAGGGTTTTTCTACATCTGGGAGTGCTAAGGCCGGAGCAGATAGCAGCACCTTTTTTTGACATTATAAAAAGCTTATTGTGCTCAGGGTTCCATTGGAAGTAGGCATCCCCCTTTATCAGCGGGTATAAAGGGGCAGCCAGAGATGCAAACCCAGGAATCCATAACCTGCAAGAGTCGGCAGCCCCAAGAAACTCTCTGAGTTGTCTCTTATTATATGGGGGCGGTATCTGCACAACAGTTTGTTTTCTGCGCTCAGTGAGCCATTGTTTGCCACCCCTAAGAGAATAACCAAGGAAGATTACTTCTTGCTGACAAATTTGGACCTTATGGCAGAAGCCCTATATCCAAGCCGAGCAAGCTCAGATAATAGTGCTTGGGCCCCAGACTCATAGTTCTCCTTGGTGTCGGCTGACAGTAGGAGATCATCCACATATTGGAGTAGGGTGACTTCGGGGTGTACAGTTCTGAAGTCGTTGAAGTCCCTGTGGAGGGCTTCATCAAAGAGAGTGGGGGAGTACTTGAACCTCTGTGGGAGTCTAGTCCAGGTTACTTGGCCAGATTTTCCAGTTTCTGGGTCTATCTACTTGAAAGCAAACAGGAACTGACTGTCCTTATGTAGGTGGAAAGCAGAAGTAAGCATCTTTTAAGTCCACCACAGTGTACCATTCCCGCTCCAGATTCAGAGTGCTAAGCAAATTATATGGAGTGGGTACTGTGGGGTGAATGTCCTGCACTCTGTTGTTAATTCTCTTAGGTCTTGAACAGGACAGTAGTCCCCAGTTCCTGGCTTTCCTACTGGTAACAGGGGGGTATTCCTGGCTGATTTACAGGGCCTTAGGATACCAAGAGCCAGGTATTTCTGAATATGGCGCCTTATCCCATCCTTAGCTTCTTTGCTTAGAGGATATTGTTTAACACTGATTAGAGAGACAGAGGCTTTTAATTCTACTACTATTGGAGGTTGTTTTATGGCAAGACCTAATCCAGCAGTTTCTGCCCAGGTATTAGGATAATCTTTTATACATTTCTGTGCTAGTTTGCCTGTTTGATCAGTCCTAGGGAGCGAGAAGAGTTGTTGTTCATCTTCTGTGGACATAGTCAAAGCCGTGACTATGGGAGTTTTTACTGAAGGCTTTAGAAACTTCACTTGGGGACCATCAGAGTTAAAGGTTATTCTATCCCGGAGTTTGGTAAGCAGTTCCCTGCCCATCAATGGGGCTGGGCATTCTAGGACTACTAGGAAAGAGTGGTGGACTTTTCCCTTTCCTTCATCCATAATACTCTTAGTTGTCCAAGCCCGATATCTACTGCCATTAGCCCCTTGAACAAGAGACCCTTTATTTGATAGGGGGCCAAGTGGGGTCTTAAGGGCTGAGTATACTGCTCCTGTATCCACTTCAAAGTTCACTAGAGTCTCCTCCACTTCAAATGTTACCCTGAGCTCGGGGAGGAGATCTGAGCCCCCACATTCCTAGTCCTCTTCTAGAGTCAGCATGGCGGGCTGGGGTGGCTGCTTCTTTTTGGGGCACTCTATGGCCCAGTGTCCTTTTTTTTAAAGTAGGCACATTGATCTGAGGCCAGGGGCAGCCTTTGGCATGGGACCAGGTATCCCTTCCTGTCTTCCTGCTTTTTAACTTCTGGCGTATTTGCTGCTGTGAACAAAACCTTAGCCAATGCTTTAGTCTGCCTTTTGCTCATTTCATCCTCCTTTTGTTCTCTTTCCTTCTCTCTCCTCTCTTTCCTCTCCTCCTCAGTTTCTCTCTTATAATATACTTTCTCAACCTCTCTGAATAAATCTCTTAAAGTCATATGTTGTAATCCATCTAGACCTTGTAAATCTCTCCTAGTATCTGGGGCAGCCTGCTCGATAAAGGCCATTCCAACAGATGCTCTTTGGTCCTCTGCCTGAGGGTCAAAAGGAGTATATTTCTTAATGCTTCCATAATTCTCTCAAGAAACATAGAAGGAGACTCATTAGGCCCTTGGATAATCACTCTTACCTTGGCCAAATTAGTCAGCCCTCTGGCGGCCGATCGGAGACCTGCTATTAGAGCCTGGCGATAAGTGGAAAGATGCTACCTACCTTCAAAGGTGTTGGGGTCCCAGTTGTGTCGTTTCATTGGCCCGTAAGGATGGAGAGGGAGCATCACAGGGGCTTCCGAGTTTTCTATTATCCATTGCTGGCGGTTTTCTTTAGTTGGCCCAGCTTCCTCCAGGGTCGTAGGGGCAGCTGCTATTGCAGGGAAGTCCCCTGGAGGGCTTGGGTCCGGACTAAATGCCTCTAGTGGTGGAGAGGCTGAGTCAGCGTCGGGAAGATCATCAAGATCATGTTGGGGGTTGTGGAGCAAGGGTAGAGGATAAGGAGGGGGAGGAGTGTCCAGTCTTGTGACTCAGGGAGAATGAAGGGAAGAGGGGGAGGAGTGGAAGTTTTGAATTATAGGATCGTGGGGGAAGGGTTATATGGCTGTTGATCTGGGTGGACACGTGGCCCCGGCTGAAAGACAATATCTCTTACATTTTGGGTTAGAGGGAAGTGGAAGGATCATTCTGGGGGACATCCAACTCTGAGGATGGGCTGTTAAGGACTGTAAACAAGTCAGGATGGCACCTGTTATTTTGCCAGAGAAATGTTAGAGTCTGTAAACAAGTCTTCATGGTGCCTGGCAAAATGCCAGAGGGAGTGGTTTGTGAAGTAACAAAAGCGAGCCAATAAGTGTGGAGATTCTTTATTGGCTGACTCCTGTATCTATTTTATGCTAATTTGATTAGCTGTGTAAAATGTATAAATATCGCTCAGATCCTACAATTAACGGCTCTCATTCCTGCTGCATCAACGTACACAAGTTATTCATCACCCTCCCGGTTATTCTGCTGCAGCCGGACTGCGGCAGATGGTGGCCCGTTACGGGGAGCCCCGGGACACTCGGGGGAAAGTGACAAAAAAAAGCTGCCCGTCCATAGATAGGACGGGAGCAATCTGCTCGTCCCTAGGCAGATAGGGCGAGAGGAAAAATGGACATTTTGAGAAAATGGAGAAGATTGATGCAGTATGTTTGTGTCTTGTTTTGTCTTGAAATGTTGTATTGTCTTTGTGACGAAAATTATGGAAGGGGTGAGAAGCAAATTGATAAGGGAGAAAGGCACCCCAGTGGAACCAAGAATAATTAGGGCATGTGTTGATAAAAGCCCAGAAACTCTAGTCAGAAAGAAAAAGAAAGTTCAGAAGAACAAAGATTATCAGGACGAAAGTTGCAGCAAAAGGCTATTACTGAATTCTTTTCGTTACCGGAGGGTGCGTGAAACGACAAGGTGGCTGCCACCTGCCCAAGCCGATCATGGCGCAGCAAGAATTTTCCAAGTGGCAGTTGCTGGCTCTTCCCCGCCCCCCTGCCCGGGGGAGCGGATGGCCACTAGGAGCCCAAATGTAGACCTGACCTGGAGGCACAGTCTCGCAGGCTCTTGATCCATGTGCCTGGAAGAAGTTTGAGTCTGGGACTCTCCCCAGGGCCATCTGGGGCTGCCCAGGATGCTACAGCTGGCAGAAGATGCTACTGGTATCCCTGAAGTTTGATCATTTCCAAGGCCAGTAACTACAATGGGTCTCCCACACCAGAAGACTGATGAGTAATGAGTACTATTAAGGCTCATTTCAAAAAAACCTTGAGATAATGTACTAAATTGTTCCAAAGGTTGGTTTCTTAGTGAAATGCTACAGAATTTTCTTTAGCCATCTGGAGTTCCTGCCTTCGTTCCAGTGCTGGTGAAAACAAAGGTGAAAGAATTTACATCGTTGCTGAGAACCAGAGGAAACTTCGGCTGAGAACCCGAGGAGACTTCGGAGTATTGCTGTTTCTGCTGCTACAACTTAAGCTAGCTGCCTGCAGAACTTACCTGGACTGTGATTTACCTGGACTGTGAGTTAATCTATTGAGACACTGCTTTATCTCGACTGAGATAACAAACTGTAATCTACAACAAATTGTAACTCAATATCTTTGCAAATGGTGTCATTGCTGGTATAATTTTTCCAAGGGCTTCTTGCATGGAGCCATCAATTGGCTTGGAATTGTAACATTTTGTATCCTCCCTTTCTGTTTCTAGCAGGTTATTTATGGTGTTTCTGTAAAAAACACTATGGTCGTTATTTAAATTAAACAAAAGGGGGAAATGTTAAGGTCTGTAAACAAGTCAGGATGGCACCTGTTATTTTGCCAGAGAAATGTTACAGTCTGTAAACAAGTCTGCATGGTGCCTGGCAAAATGCCAGAGGGAGTGGTTTGTGAAGTAACAAAAGCGAGCCATTAAGTTTGGAGATTCCTTATTGGTTGACTGCTGTATCTATTTTATGCTAATTAGATAAGCTGTGTAAAATGTATAAATATCGCTCAGATCCTACAATAAACGGCTGCTATTCCTGCTGTATCAACGTACACAAGTCATTCGTCACCCCCCGGATATTTTGCTGCAGCCGGACTGTGGCAATGGGCCATTCTGAAGCACAGAGAGTCTGCCAGGTACAGCGTTTTACTGAAAAAAAAAGATTCTGGGCTCTTGAGCGGACATCAGTCCAATGATCAAGGGTAAGGTACAGAGGTGTGCAAGTACTTTGTCCCATAATGGGAATTATTCAAACAGGGACAGTGAATACACAACAAGACACAGACAAAGACAAACAGTAAACGTTTAACATGAGTCCAAGATAAAGATGAGAACTGAGTAACTGGCAAAACCTGATGGGTTAGACAATAAAGACAGACAGTAAACTCAACATGAGTTTCTGACAATGAACAAAACTGAGTAGCCGGCAAAACCAGATGGGCTGTCAAACCGAATCCTGAAGCAAAATATAACTGAGTTGAGGAAACTACTATTCCTCGAATTCCCGAGTCCTCTGGAGTGTCCCCCAGGGACGTGGCCTGTGGCTCTGTTAAACATCTGTCAGCCACCTTCAGAGAGAGCTTACGCTCTTCACTGACAGCCACTTAGCCAAGCCCTGACCTGAAACCTGAAACCAGAAAGAGGCACCTTACTTACCCCGAGGGTTGGGGTAAGTAAGGTGGGGTCTTTCGTCTGCCGCTGCCAGATGTCTCACGTGGGGCCTCCAGATGAAAAGATGGGGCGAATGTCGGAGGAAAAGACCACCAAGAGACTGTCTCATGCAACAGCAAAGGGTTTATTGGGGGTCCAGCATGCTGGGGTTCAGAGCTCACTTCAGAGATGCAAAGAACAAAGAGCCCCGAGAACAACTTGAGCAGAGTTTATACAGATTCTTTAGAGAGGGCAGGGACTTTACATACATCATAGCCTCCTTTAGCAAATCATCATATACCACGGGAAAATCAAATAACAACTCTAAAACATGATTAGCACCTTCATTGGTGGGAACACATCGGGCAGGGGTTATTGGTCAGCCATGAGAAGGGGTATAGGTTTAAAATGATTGGTTGAAGACCTGAGATGTATATGTGCTGAGCTGCACGGTTTCTGGTAAGGGGTTGTTAAGTAACTAGGTGGTCAGGGAAGATTTCAACACACATCTAATGGGCAGGTCTGGGAAATGTCTTAACTGCCACAGATTTTCAGGTTCTGAGTGCAGCTTGTAAACTTTACAAAACCTGGTTCTTTTGTTTGAATTTTAATTTCTTTTATACTTTCAGAACCTTACAAAGAAAGGTGTGAGACTTCATCCACAATGACTGCTCTTTTGGCCATTTTGGTTATGGGTGCATGCATGGGATCTTTATTTAGATCCATATGGTGGTGATATTCTAAGCCACAGCATCACTCAGAGCCTAGAGGCTGATTAAGACACACCCATTTCCAAAGCAATTACTTTTCTTAGGTCAGTTACAGAACTCAGTCTCTGAGCGGAATCACACCAGAGTTCAAGCCCAGGTGGACCCAGTCATCTCTTCCAACCGCCACACAAATGACCACAATTAAAACCAAAACACTCCCCCAAGGCCCTCATCTTCTTCCATATAGACACTCATCATTCCCTCTCGCTGGATGTTTCCATGAATGGCACAGCCCAAGAGAGTGTCCAAAATAATCTCCCTTGCCCCTCATTAGCCTAACCTCAATGTGGCCTGGACACCCTTCCTGTGAACCAGGATTGATCACATAGGTCTGACGTTAATGCTGCTCTGCTACTCCAGTTTGAAGCCTACTGAATGTCAGGTATTGTTTCCTTATGTGATTTAGAGTCATGAGGAAACCCAAGCACCTCTGCAGGGCTTGGAAGAACTCATTTGACTCAAAGGATCCCTACTATCACTTGATGGAGGTCAGGAACCTAACAGAGGAAGGTGAGAGACTTCATCCACAATGACTGATCTTTTTGTCATTTTGGTTTTGGATGCACACATTAGATCTTTCTTTAGATCCATCAGGTGCTGATAATCTAAGCCACAGCCTCACACAGAGCCAAGAGGCTGATTCAGCCACAACCATTTTCAAAGCAATAAAGCAAAGAGCCACAGGTGATGCCCATTCATTTCCATTTGAAAACTGTTTTCTTCAGGCTTCACAAAGGAGTGGCCTGAGGCAAAGAACTTCCTAACATTCAGGGCAACAAAACAATAGGTTTGCAAAAGGCCCAAAGCAGGGTTTCTCCACTGAGACTTTCCTGGTCACACTGATATCTGAGTTTTTTGAGATGCTCGCCATTCCCTTCAGCTATCCAGTACATGGCCATGTCACAGAGCTCGAAGGTGGTACATATCTTGGACACAAAACTATGAGCCTATTCTGGAAAGTGGCCAGAATTCAGAAAGAAAACAGAAACTTAGGAAAAGAGTAGGTGTTGCCCATGGATAAGGCAAGCTGCAGTCCATTCCTAAAATGGGCAGGGTTAATGCTGGGAATCTTTCTACTAGACAGGACACATTCACTGATAGATTCTATTTTCTAATGTGTACAACCATGGACACAGTGGGATACACAGACACAGAAACACTCACCTTGTCAAAGGACTTTCTAGAAAGAGTCCACTCCAAACTGAACAAACCGCCTTTCCTACCTATTCTCAGAACATGAGACAAAACCACAAACCCACTCCCACACTCAAAAAGGCACCTCCTCCCCAAGTAGGTCTGTGACTATCCAGAGTGTCCTCTGACTCATGGGCCATACTGTGTTCCCCTAAATTGGCCTGTCCTGTCTCAGATCTGGTCTCCTTGTCCAAGTCTGTGAAGTTGTCAGGAGCCTGTGCTGACCACTACCTGCTTTCTCAGGAAAGGCCCCTCTTCAGAGCTCTACTTGCATTTGGCTATCCTCAAATCACTAGGTACCAAGAAAGACAGACTCTGTCCTAGGTAAATCCAAACAAGTGAGACCACTGGGAATGGGACTGGGACTGGCTCTGAGTGCCTGGCTTCCTGGATCCCAAGTTCAGCGAGTTCCATCACCAAAGAAGTGAGGTAGGTCAATTCCTTCAGGAAGGGAATGAGGTCACTGCCTTGGCAACCACTTTGTCCTAACAGTTGCTTCCAAGGGTCCCTAGAGATGGAGGCTGCCCCTACTTCCTGTGACACTGTCACAAGTTACAATGGTATATCAACCACAGGCACCAAGGAGAAGCTCTCCACACAGGGTTGGTTTGGTCCATATTTTTATATCATGAGGAGAGAGGCTGATTCAGACACATACCTTCATCCTGATCAGGTTGTTTGCATTGGAAGATGACTTTTGCTCTCTCAGGTCCTTCATAGCTGCCTACATCTTCTCCAGGGATCATTTCTGCATGGACCTTTGATGTTCTCAGCAGGTGGAAGATCCCCTACATTCCTGTATTGTAAGACCAACTCTGTCCCTGCTCTTCTGTAAAGCTAGATCGAGGGTAGAGTGTATGGTTAAGGTTAATAATATATTCTATTTGGGTTAGAAATCATTCTGCAGGATAAATAATGATATTGGAACCTGCGATATTCACAAGAATATATTCGTAAAATATAAGTATGAAACCAGAAATATAGGAATGATTTGAAGCCCAGAAGGACATTGGGCCCTTTAGTGGGATACTTAGCTTTGAATTTTGTTCTGCACAGATGTCTCAGATGAATCAATATGCAAAGGCATAGGACCTTGTACCTTGGAAGATTGAATGTCCAAGAGAACATCCAGTAGAAAGAAATAGTTGGTAGGATTAGGAAGATAGTCAGTAGGTTTAGAAAAAAGAGTGAGTATAGGATGTGGACAAAACGTTCATTAGCAATAGGGTTTCAGGTAGAGAGTGAACATAAATTTGAGCACATATGAAGAGTCAGTCACAATGATGAACTGGGGAAAATATGTAGGAAAGCAGATATCAATAGAGACTTTAGGAAATCAGCAAAGTATAATGTGAGTGATAGGATTAGACACTTTCAACATGTTTGAGGTTGAATATATAATCTTAGAAAGAAAGAAATGTGTAGTCACCAATAGGATTGACATTTGAGAGCATTAGGCAACCTGGACATGGTTGTTTTAAGTAATTCATGCTCACTTTCCATTTTGCTTTGGTTAAAGGTTAATAGGTATTTGTCACTTCCTGTTTTTCTGTATGCTTAACAAAACACTGTTGAAATCTGGAGAACTGTTTGCTCATTTTGTTCCCAGAATGTGCTCTCCCCAACTGACAAACTGCAGAATGTACTCCCTCACCTGGTTGGACGCAAACCGCCCACTCACCCTGACCCATCAATAAATTTCCCTCCCTGCCCTCGCCAAGGAAAGTATAAAAGCTCTGTTAAAGCTGTTCTCAGGGCTCTCTGCTCTATTCAAGTGAGCTCTGAGCCCCAACATGCTGGACCCCCAATAAACCCTTTGCTGTTGCTGAGTGAAAATGGTATACTGTTCTGTACTTAAAAGATGCTTTCATTTGCTTGCCTCTGCATAAAGATAGTCAGTTGCTGTTTGCTTTCGAGTGGGTAGACCCAGAAACCAGAAAGTCTGGTCAACTAACTTGAACTAGACTCCCACAGGGGTTCAAAAACTCCCCCACTCTCTTTGATGAAGCCCTCCACAGAGATCTCAACAACTTCAGAACTATGCACCCTGAAGTCACCCTGCTTTTATATGTGGATGTCCTGCTACTGGCAGCCAACACCAAGGAAAACTGTGAGTCTGCGATCCACGCACTATTATCCGAGCTTGCTCAACTCGGATATAGAGCTTCAGAGAAAAAGGCCCAAATTTGCCAGCAAGAAGCAATCTTCCTGGGGTATTCCATTAGGGGCGGTAAATGATGGCTCACTGAGCCCAGAAAACAAACTGTTGGGCAGATACCACCCCCATCTAACAGGAGACAAAACAGAGATTTTCTTGGACTGCTGGCTTTTGCAGGTTATTGATACCTGGGTTTGTGTTCTCAGCTGCTCCTTTATACCCGCTGTTAAATGAGAATGCCCAATTCCAATGAACCCTTGAGCACCAGCAAGCTTTTGATAACATCTAAGGACACTGACACTGAACTCCTCAACTTCACTGAGCCCAGCCTGCAATTTCAGAAAGCCCTACACTACATTAAAAATGTACATCAACTCACTCACCTTGGTTCAAAGAAACTGCAGCCATTCCTGAAGGATCAAGGACAGAGTTTTCGACTAACTCACTCACAGCGAAAGGAAATAACTGAACAGGTAACAAAAGCCTATCGGTTCTGTCAATTGGTTAAAGCTTACCCTTCCAAGCTTCCTGCAGGAAAGCACCTACGAGGAACCAGACCAGGACAATTCTGGGAAGTGGACTTTACTGAAATTAAGCCAGGAAGATATGGACATGAATATCTCCTAGTCTTTGTAGATATATTTTCAGGATGGATTGAAGCCTTTCCCCCCCCCAAAAAAAAAAAAAAAAAAACACGGCACAAATGGTGGTCAAGAAGATCCTGAAAAATATTAAAATATTTTTCCAAGACACGGTCTTCCTAAGGTAATAGGATCTGATAATTGAACGGCATTCATGGGCCAGGTAAGTCAGGGGTTAGCCAGGACCCTGGGGATCAGTTGGTAGTTACATTGTGCTTATAGACCCCAGAGCTCAGGACAGGTTAAAAAAAAAAATAGACCATTAAAGAGACCTTAACGAAATTAAGCTTAGAGACCAACATAAAAGATTAGACTATGCTCCTGCCTTATGCACTATTTCATGCAAGAAATACCCCCTCTGTTTCATTGTGTAAACTCACCCCCTATGAAATTATCTATGATGCCTCTCCTGCAGTAAGGGACCTAACCCCAACTCTAAGACCTAAACATCCCTTCCACACCCCCTTGCTTGACAGACTTAAATCTCTTGAAAGAACTCAGCGATACCTGTGGAAATAGCTGGTGACTGCTTTCCAACCTGGGGATGAGGGGACTCCACATCGATATCAAGTAAGAGACATCATCTACATAAGACGACACTAGGTGTCATCCCTGGATGCTACTTATAACACCTACAGCGGTAAAAGTTGACAGAATCACTTCCTGAATCCATGCCTCTAATCTCAAGCCTGCACCCTGTCCAGACTCTGGCTGGAAACTGGAAAAGACTGGTAACCCTTTCAAATTGTGTATTCGTAATGTGGATAAGGCTATAGACTCTCCCCTTGGCCATGAGTAGACCTAACGCGCATCAGCACGTTCAGCAGCAATGGCTGATCACAAATCCTACTAGACAAGAAGTATGGTCTACCTCACATACAGCCCCCTTAGTGATCTTGTGGCCATCTCTCCACCCAGATATTTGTCAGCTGGCTATAGGTCTTTCTTATTAGGATATCCCAGATGAAGAGGATCCCACTAAAATTCCATTAAATCCTTTCCGTACAATAGATAATGGAAACAAACATTATGGATGTAGGGACATGCGAGCCAGATGCAGATTGGCTAGCCTAGATTAGTATGTTTGCCCTGCAGACTATTAAAGCCTCAAAGAGCCATGGCTGTGTGGGGGAAAAGCCGAAATCTTCTGTAAGTCATGAGGATTTCAGCATAGATGAGTTGCCTGGTGGAACCCAAAATCCTCATTAAATTCAGTACACAGCATTGGCCATATTACCAATTAGACAACCAAAACCAAACCCCCAGAGAAGTCTCTAGATCCTCAAATTCTGTGTGACCTTTTTAACTTCTGCAAGTGCTCAAAAGGGTGAAAGGAAATTCCCCTATGTGAAGGCCTTTTCCCTCTTTCGCTCACATCCTGAACTATGCTTCTCCAATAGATCCTCACCCTCAGCCTTCTGCTCAAGACTCTCTGCTGTCAGTCCCAGCTCACCAACCTGATTTCTCTCCTCCAATTACTAGATCAAACACCCAAACCTCTGCCGGTTCTCAGACCATTGGCCCCTTGCTGAGGTAGCAGGTACTGAGGTACCCCTCCACCCACTCACTCCTCTCTTCTCCTGTCAGTGCCTGCACCGGGTCTAACCAGGTCCTCTTACCAGCTAACACAAAGCTCAAACCAGCTTAGGAGAGCCCTCAGACCCCTATCGAAGATGTAATGAAAATGGCCTTTAAAGTTCCTTTGTCATCACTAAAAACAGGTTACTTAGAATTTAAAGTACCTCACAGGCTTTTTGGGATACTCACTCCTGTCTTCCCCTCTGCTCTACCTGTTCTACTGCTCAAGTTTTAGTTGCTAGGAAAATCCCAAACCCCTTTCTCATTATTCTTTTACATCTCACCTGCCTCATTCTCAGATCCACGGAGCTGCTCTCACCCCCCGCCTTCCCCATCTTCCCCCTCTGTACCAGGCCCAGAGAAAAATCTTAACTGAACTTCTTCAGAAGTCTTCACCATGGCTGACATTAGGACTTTCAGCAAAAGAGTCCCTACAAAAGAGTTCAGTGTAGATAAACTCCCTTTTTTTCTGTTGCCCTGTTCTACTTAGCCACTGACTGGAAAAATCAGCACTCCTAAGCTAGATACCCCCTTAATAGTTTTTCACACAATATGTGAACAAGGCCTCTGGCCTTGAGCTGGGGCTTCAAAGAGATGGCTACATTTCAAAGATAAAAAATTACCAGCTGGGCTCCATGGTAACAGCTGCAGGGGGATAAAAGAAAATGAAGAAAAAGCTCTCTCCCTCCCAGGTGTCCTTGAAAAGTTAACTTGCCCAGAACAGAGGAAAAAACAGAAAAAAATTTCTTTTTGTGAAGTTCTGCACACTGTGAACTTCTGAGCCCCTTCCCTTTCATGCTGGGTACAAAATTCTGAAACTACATAAACGTGGGGTTAAGGGAGTTAATTGATTACAACAGAAGCAATGCCCTCTGAATCCAGTGGCAACCAAATAGGACTTTTTCCCTGTCTTCGGTGCTATCTTAGGTGCCTTGCCTTGTCCACCCCTACAACAGTAAAATCTATATACTTAAATATTTTTTATGTTTTCATGAAATGGTCAACAGATGTGATTAATTGTGTAATGGTGCAGATGTTTCCCAGAGTGCTCTATAATGATGCAGGTTCATTAGAAGTTCAAACAGGGGGGCATACAACCCGGTTCCGCTGCGAACATATTTCTCTCACTTTAGCCTTCCTATTAGGAATAGAAGTTGCTGCAGGGGTGGGCACAGGAACCACTGCCCTGCTCCATGGGACACAACAAATGACCCAATTAGAAGCAGCAATAGACCAAAACTTAAAGATATTAGAAACCTCCATCACAGATTTACAGGAATTTTTATCCTCTCTCTCTGAAGTAGTTTTACAGAACAGTCAAGGGTTGGACCTCCTCTTCATGAGAGACGGGGGCCTTTTGCTGCATTGAGGGAAGAATGTTGTTTTTATGGCAAACATACTGTAGTTGTAAAAAAATATATGAGTAAATTAAAAAGACACCTTGAAGAGGGTCAATGAGAGAGAGAGGCACAAAAAGGGTGGTTTGAGTCTGGTTCATACAGTACCCCTGTTTAACTTCGCTTCTATCAACCCTGGTCAGTCCAATAATAATCCTCATATTATTGCTAACTATGAAACCCTGTGTGCTCAAACGTGTAATTTGTTTTCTCCAAGCTCAAATTGGAGAATTTAAACTTTTGGTAATTCCCCACTTGCAGACATAGAATGTGACACCCACCAATGATCACTTTTATGATTAACAGTAGCCAGAAGAAGTGGGAAAAGAAAGGTTAATAAAATAGGTACTTGTAATTTCCTGTTTTTTCTGTATGCTTAACAAAACACTGTTGAAATATTGAGAACTGTTTGCTAATCTTGTTTCCAGAATGTGCTGTCCCCTTACTGCCAAATTGCAGAATGTATTCCCTCACCCGGTTACACGCAAACCGCCCACTCGCCCTGACCCATCAATAAACTTCCATCCCTGCCCTCTTCAAGGAAATTATATAAGCTCTGCTTAAGCTGTTCTCAGGGCTCTCTGCTCTGTTCATGTGAGCTCTGAACCCCAGCATGCTGGACCCCCAATAAACCCTTTGCTGTTGCATGAGACAGTCTCTTTGTGGTCTCTTCCTCCCATGCTCGCACAAACATTACTTGGATGATTGAATGTAGAAGAGAAAATCCAGTCGAAAAGGGATAGTCAGTAGGATTTAGAAGATAGTCGGTAGGTTTCGGAAGAAGAGTGAGTATAGGATTTGGAACAAAAGTTCTTTAGCAAGAGGGGTTCGGTTAGAGAGTGAATGTAAATGTCAGCACATGTGAACAGTCAGAATAATGAACTGGGAAAAATATGAAGGAAAGCAGATATCAATATATCAGGCAAACTATAAAGTGAGTGATACGATTAGACATTTTCAAGAGGGTTGACTTAGAATATATAATCTTAGGAAGAAACAAATATGTAATCACCAATAGGATTGACATTTGAAAGCATTAGGCAACCTTGACATGGATGTTTTTTGTAATCCCTGCTCACTTTCCATTTAGGCTTTGGTACAATCATAAGTGTGACATTTGCGTTTTTTGTCCAGAATATTACACTGATAAAATGTATATGTAGATCTGGTGACATGAGTATTTCTTCCACCATTTCTGGGAGCAATATTTTGAAGACATATAAATGGGTATTGGGGGTACAAAGAGGTGTACACTGTGTCTATGAATATAGAGATAATGCATGAATGGACCATACAGTGAATAAATAATATAAGTGTTTCCACATTAAATAATGGATTGAATTGATATCTGAAAATATATAAAAAATCTTATATTGATATACAATCATTCATTCCAACCAGTTATACATATAATATTAATATTAGGGTTATGGTTGATCATGAAGATATGTTAGTTTTGCTACAAAAGTGATTATGGAAATCGAAAATAATGTGTTTGGAAAGAGTCAGTCACAATGCTGGCCATATGTGAACAAGGCCTCTGGCCTTGAGCTGGGGGTTCACAGAAATGTCTATATTTCTAAGATAAAGAAGTTACAAACTGGGCTCCATGGTAACAGCTGGCAAGGAAAAAAAGGGAAGAAAAAAGCTCTGCCCCTCCCAGGGGTCCTTAAAATGTTAACTTGCCCAGAATAGAGAAAAAAACCTGCTTTTTGTGAACTTCTGCAGACTGTGGAATTCTGAGCCCCTCCCTTACATGTTGGGTACAAAATTGTGAAACAACCTAAACTTGGGGTTCAGGGGATTAATTGATTACAACAGAAGCAATGCCCTCTAAACCGTTAAATGGTGAGGAAGCTCATTTCAATGAAAGCTCTGGACAACAGTCCAAATAGGACTGTTTCCCTGTCTTCGGTGCTATCTTAGGTGCCTTGCCTTGCCTTGTCCGTCCCTTTTCTTATGAAAAGACCAGTCAAGAAATATGGAGGAATACATGTGTTCTGAAGCAGGAAGTGATTGATAGTGAAAGAAATGCCTATAAATTTCCTAACTTGTGGATGAAATATATATCCTATGATGTGCATAAATTAAAGAAATAGTAATCTACCAGTGTTGAATAAAAATGAACGTCAAAATACACATCATGTCTGATTGGAATCTACTTGCATTGATGTTAATCTGGGTCAGTTACTGTAGAAATATTAGGATTTGTATGCACCATTCACTGAATCATTTTCAGTACTAGGAAACAAATATGTATTTCAGGTGAATGAATATTTCTAAGAATAACCTTGTGAAAAGTTGATTATAAATCCACATACATGAATATGAATGAATTTGGTGAGTGTAAAATAAGACACACATTTCATATTTTGAAAAATCTGGAGAGTGTATATATAAATATATATATATATATATATATATATATATATAGATAGATAGATAGATATAGATAGATATAGATATATAGATAGATAGATAGATATAGATATATATAGATAGATATATAGATCTAGATATATAGATATATAGATACACACACAGAGATACATTAAAAATAGCAATATATATGCCAATCAAAATTTATAATGAAATATATATAATCGACAGATCCAAAATATTTATTTTACTGAACATGGATTTATGAATAATATTGTTCAAGTAGAAAGCTCACACATAATTTGAATTTTCAGTTCCTACATCATTTAGGAAGAGTGATCCCTTACAATTTGTATCTGCCAAGTTAGCCACCTCACAAGAATGTGCGTGTGGTCCCAGGTAGGATTCTATGTGTGCATATAAAAATACAGGTGCTGAATAGGCTACAGAGAAAGGGAGACAGGAATTCACAGAATGGTTTACTTTAAAAAAACATGTAGAACGATTTCAACAAAAAATTGACTAGATTTATAACTCCTACCATATTTAAGGCAAAAGGCAAGTCCAACTATACACCATGCCTCCTGTAATGCTTGTATTTTTATTCTGTTTGGGTTATTTTTCTCCATCTTATTAGTATTAGTAGTCAGAGTGTAGTAGGTTACGGGTTAGTGTCAGGGATTCAATATTTGGAATGGAAAATTAGAAAATGAATCCAATGTGTATGTAAATATGTGCTACAAAAAAATGTTCCCACTCTCATCCAGAATAATGCCTTGACAGTACTTTCACCCCAACTAAAACACCATTAGAGGAGAAGAGTTAGAAAGTCAGTGAATACATATCTGGAATGGAATATGCTCAAGGTTTTGAAACCTTGGAGGTGGTAGAGGAGTTTCCAAATGTAAAGGACATGGTAAACACTCTACAAACATGTAGCTCTGCTGGCCTAAAGACTTCTTGAGAAACTGCCTGTGTGGTTGGGCACTTGAAATATATGTAGTTGTCAGGAGCTTTAGCTTCCCTTGTAGTGAGACGATCAAAGCTGGGTGTGCATCTATGTGACCTGGACGACATGGTTTCTTATTTTCCAATGAAAATGAGGAAGCAGTGCTGAATTCACTTTTAGTAGGTAACCTGTGGACACTGGGGGCTAAGTTTCTCCCCGTGTGGACTGTGAAGCCATTTGGTCATCCTGCAATTTTTTTGGTGTCTCTTGCTCCTGCACTGGGAGTTTGGTATTTGCTTCACAAAATACAAGGAGTTCAACTGTGTCACAGTGCTGGAGGGATTTCTGTTTGAGTGGTGGGTCAGGGTCTGCAGGAGAATGCACCAACCAGGCTTCTATCCCACATAGTTTGCTCCCTTGACCATAGCAACCTGTTTCTGAACATTGCCCTGAAACCTCTCCATATAACAAGATGCCTTTACAAAGAAAAGTCTTCTGTCTGCACCATGTCAGTCACAAGCCATTTGGAAGCCAAAAAGAGATCCATATTGCCCCACCACATGTTTTATCACACACCTGCCCAGCACTGTTCTAGCCCCACTACTCAGCCGGCTCCAACTTACTGGCATCTCTGTTCTACACCATTTTCATGAAACCCAGTCAATCAAGGCACTGTCTGGCATACTCAAGATCAACACCAGGACATCCAAAGGTTCTCCAGTGCTACCTGGTCATGGGAATTTGAAAAAAATTATGGTATCTATCTAGCCATTTTTCAAGGATGATGTTGGAGGCACTGTGGGTTTCAATATATTAAGGAACCGTTAAATGGTGAGGAAGCTCATTTCAATGAAAGCTCTGGAGAACTCTCACAGGCAAGGCTTCCCAAAGAATGGCCAAAAGGTCACATGAAGCCAGGCCTATTGAGGTCTACAATGTGAGGTCCGTGTGATATTTGACTCTCAACTATGGCTGCCAAGTTTTTCAGAATAAATTCATTTGGTATCCTGGCTGAGATTCCCAGTGATATGTGGAAAGCCAACCTGGGCCTAGATCTCAGTTTCCAAGGGCGACTCTTATGCGTGGCCTCCTAAAATCCCAACACAATTCATGGCAATACTTCTCTGATGTCGGTTCAAGAACTCAGTCTCTAAGAGGAATCACACCAGAGTTCAAGGCCAGGTGGACCTTGTCATTTCTTCCAACCACCACACAAATGACCACAATTAAATCCAAAACACTCCACACGGCCCTAATCTTCTTCCATATAGACACTCATCATAACCTTTGGCTGGAGTTTTCCACTAGGGGTGCAACCAAAGACAGTGTCCAAAAAATGCTCCCTTGCCTCTCATTTGTCTAAAGTCACTGTGGCCTCGACATCATTCCTGTGAACCAGAAGTGATCAAATAGGCCTGCCATTAATACTTTTCCACTTCTCCAACTTGAGGTCTCTGACTGTGGGGTTTAGATTCTTTATGTGAACTGGACTCATGAGAAAACCCAAGCACCTATGGGCTACCCTCTGCAGGGCCTTGAAGAATTCATTTGATCAAACGATCCCTATTCTCACTTGATGGAGGTCAGGAACCTTACAGAGGAAGGCGAGAGGCTTCATCCACAATGACTGCAATTTTTGCCATTTTGATTTTGGATGCACACATGGTATCTTTCTTTACATCTATCAGGAGTTGAGAATATAAGCCACAGCCTCACAGAGGGCTAAGAGGCTGATTCAGACACATATCTTTACAAAGCAATTAAGCAAAGAGCCACAGGGGATGCCCATTCATTTCCATTTGAAAACTGTTTCTTCAGGCTTCACAAACGTGTGGCCTGAGGCAAAGACCTTCCTGACATTCAGGGCAAAAGAACAATAGGTAAACAAAAGGCCCAAAGCAGGGTTTCTCCACTGAGACTTTCCTGGTCACACTGTATGTAAACAGAAATCTAAGTAAGATTTGAAGCCCAGAAAAGTATGAGGCCCTTGATTGGGAGACTTAGCTCTGAATTATGTCCTGCACAGATGTCTCAGATAAATTAATATACATTGGCATTGGACCTTGTACCTTGGGTGATTGAATGTCGAAGAGAACACCAATTCAAAAAAGGATAGTCAGTAGGATTTGGGAGATAGTAGGTATATTCAGAAAGAAGAGTGAGTATAGGATTTGGACCAAAAGTTATTTAGAAATTGGGTTTCAGGTAGAGAGTGAATGTAAATGTCAGCACATATGAACAGTCAGTCAAAATCATGAACCTGGGAAATTATGTAGGAAAGCATATATCAGTAGAGACTTTTGGATATCGGGCAAAGTAAAAGTGAGTGATAGGATTAGACATTTTCAACAGGTTGAGTTTGAATATATAATCTTAGGAAGAAACACATATGTAGTCACCAATTGGATTGACATTTGAGAGCATTAGGCAACCTGGACATGGATGTTTTAGAAATACATGCTCACTATAAATTTAGGCTTTGGTACAATCAGAAATGTGACCTTTGCATTTTTTTTTCCAGAATACTACTGTGATAAAATGTATATGTAGATCAGGTGACATGAATAATTTTTCCACGATTTCTGGGAGCAATATTTTTAAGGTGTATAAATGAGTATGGGGGTACAAATAGGTGTACCCTGTGTCTATGAATATATAGAGATAATGCAAGAATAGACCATACTATGAATAAATAATATAACTGGTTCCACTTTAAATAAAAGATTGAATTGATATCGGAAAATATACAGGAATTCTTATATTGATATACAATCATTCATTCCAACCAGTTATACTTCTAATGGTAATATTAGGGTTATGTTTTATCATGAAGAGTGTGTGAGTTTTGCTTCAAAAGTGATTATGGAAAACGAAAATAATGTGTTTAGAAAGAAGTCTTATGAAAAGACCAGTCAAGAAACAAGGAGGAATACATGTTTTCTGAAGCAAGAAGTTATTGAAATTGAAACAAATGCCTTTAAATTTGCTAACTTGTGGATGAAATATATATCTTATGATGGGCATCAACTGAAGAAATAGTAATGTACCAGTGTTGACTAAAAATAAACATCACAATACACATCATGTCTCATAGGAATGTACTTGCATTGATGTTAAACTGTGTCAGTTACTGTAGAAATATTAGGATTCGTATGCACCATTCACTGAAGTTGGTTTTCAGTTCTAAGAAACAAATATGTATTTCAGTTAGATGAATTTTTCTGAGAATAAACTTTTGAAAATTTGTTTATAAATCCACATACAGTGAATATGAATGAACTTAGGGAGTGTACAATAAGACACATATACTTCATATTCTGAAAATAAAAAGTAGCAATATATATGCCAATCAAAATTCATCATGAAATATATATCATCCAATGATCCAAAAATATTCATTTTACTGATCATAGATTTATTTATCATGTTGTTTATCTACGAAGCTCACCCATAGGTTGAATTTTCAGTTCTAACTGGGTTTAGGAGGAGTGATCTGTTATCCCAATTTGTATCTGCCCAGTCAGCCACCTCACAAGAATGTACATGTGATAACAGGTATGATTCTATATGTGCATATGAAAATACATGTGCTGAATTGGCTACAGAGAAATGGAGAGAGGAATTCACCTATTTGTTAACTTTAAAATCACATGGAGAACTATTTCAACAAAAAATTGAGTAGATTTAATATTACTACCCTATATAATGTAAACGGCAAGTCCAAGTATACACCATGCCTCCTCTGAACTGCTTTTATTTCTATTCTGTTTGGGTTATTTTTCTCCATCATATTTGAATTAGTAGTCAGAGTCTAGTAGGTTATGGGTTAATGTCAGGGTTCAGTATTATGAATGGAAAATAGGAAAATAAATTCAATGTATATGTAAATATGTACTACATAAAAATCTTCCCAATCTCATCCAGAACAATGACTTGACTTTACCTTCGCCCCAAGTAAAACACAATTAGAGTGGAAGAGTTAGAAAATCTGTGAATACATATCTGGAATGGAATATGCTTAAGAGTTTACAACCATGAAGGTGGTAGAGGAGTTTCCAAAAGTAAGGGACAGGGTAAATACTCCACAAACATGGAGCTCTGCTGGACTAAAGACTTCTTGAGAAACTGCCTCTGAGTTTGGGCACTTGAAATATTTGTTGTTTTCAGGAGCTTTAGCTTCCTTTGTAGAGAGACCATCAAAGCTGGGCATGTATCTAAGTGACCTGGAGGACATGGTTTCTTATTTTCTAATGAACATATGGGAGCAGTGCTGAATTCTCTCTTTGTAGGTAAACTGTGGCCACTGGGGGCTAAGTCTGTCTCCGTGTGGACTGTGAAGTCTTTTGGTCATCCTCCACTTGTCGTGGTGTTTCTTGCTGCTGCAATGTGAGTTTGGTATTTGCTTCACAAAATACAAGGATTTCAACTGGAACACAGTGCTGGAGGGAGTTCAGTCATGTGTGGTTTTTCAGGGTCTGCAAGAGAATGCACAGAACAGGCTTCTATCCCACATAGTTTTCCCCATTGACCATAGCAACCCGATTCTGAACAATGCCCTGAAACCTCTCAATATAAAAAGATGCCTTTACATAAAAGGGTCTGCTGGCTGCACCATGTCAGTCACAATCCATTTGTAGGGTAATGGCAGATCCCCATGAACCCACCATGCATGGTTAATCACACACCTCCCCACCACTGCTCTAACCCCACTACTTAGCGTGCTCCAACTTCCTGGCATCTCAGTTCTACACCATCAAGGCACTGTCTAGTACACTCTTGATCAGGAACAGGACATTAAAAGGTGCTCCAGTGCCACCTTGTCATGGGAAATTTAAAAATTTCGTGGTATTTATCTATCCATTTTTCAAGGATAAAATTGGAAGCACTGTGGTTTTCAATTCATTCAGGAACCATTAAATGTTTAGGAAGCTCATTTCAATGAAAGCTCTGGAAAACTCTCCCAAGCACGGCTTCTCAAAAAGTGGCCAAAAGGTCAAATGAAGCCAGGCCCATTTAGGTCTACAATGTGAGGTCTATGTATGTTTTGACTCTCAACTATGGCTGGCAAGTCTTTCAGAATAAAATCATGGGATATCCTGTCTGAGATTCCTAGTTTTTTGTGGAAAGCCACCCTGGGCATAGATCTCATGTTCCAAGGGCGAATGTCATGTGTGGTCTCCTAAAACCACAACACAATTCATGGCAATATTTCTCTGAGGTCAGTTCCAGATCTCAGTCTCTAAGTGGAATCACAGCAGAGTTCAAGCCCAGGTGGAGCCAGTCATCTCTTCCAACCGCCACACAAATGACCACAATTAAAACCAAAACACTCCCACATGGCCCTCATCTTCTTCCATATAGACACTACTCATTACCTCTGGCTGGAGTTTTCCATGAGGGGCGAAGCCCAAGACATTGCCCGTCTTTTCCCTAAAATCAGGGTGGCCTGAACACCCCTCCTGTGAACCAGGAGGGATCAAATATGCCTTCCATTAATACTGCTCTGCTTCTCCAATTTGAGGCCTACTGACTGTCGGGTATAGATTCTTTATGTGATTTGGAGACATGACAAAACACAAGCATGTATGGGCTAGCCTCTGCAGTGCTTTGAAGAACTCATTTGTTTCAAAGGATCACTATTCTCACTTGATGGAGGTCAGGAACCTAACAGAGGAAGGCGAGAGACTTCATCAACAATGACTGATCTTTTTCCATTTTGGTTTTTTATGCACACATGGGATCTTTCTTTTGATCCAACAGGTGCTGAGATCTAAGCCACAGCCTCACACAGGGCCAAGAGGATGATTCAGACATATCCGTTTCCAAAGCAATTCACAAAGAGCCACAGGTGATGCCCATTCATTTCCATTTGAAAACTGTTTTCTTCAGGCTTCACAAAGGAGTGGCCTGAGGCCAAGACCTTCCTCACATTCAGTGGAAGAGAAGAATTGGTTAGCAAAAGGCCCAAAGCAGGGTTACTCCACTGAGGCTTTCCACGACACTCTGGTATCTGAGTTTTCTGAGATGCTCGCCATTCCTTTAGCTATTCAGTACATGGCTATGTCACAGAGCTTGGAGGTGGTACATTTTTTGGACACAAAACCATGAGCCAATTCCGGAGAGTGGACAGAATCAGGAAGAAAACAGGACCTTAGGAAAATTGTAGGTGTTGCCCATCCATAAGGGAAGCGACAGTCCATTCATCAATCGGGCAGGATGAATGCTGGGAAGCTTTCTACTAAAGAGGACACATCCATTGATGCACTCTATTTTCTAATATCTACAACCATGAACACAGTGGGATACACAGACATAGAAACACTCACCTTGTCAAAAGACTTACTAGAAACAGTCCACTCCAAACCAAATAAACCTCCTTTCCTACCTATTCTTAGAACATGAGACAAAACCACAAACTCACACCCACACCCACAAAGGCACCTCCTTTCCCCAAGTAGGTCTGTGACTATCCAGAGTGTCCTCTGACTGGTGGGCCATACTACGTTTCCCTGAAATGGCCTGTCCTGTCTCAAATCTGATCTCATTGGACAACTCTGTGAAGTTGTCAGGAGCCAGCGGTGAGCCACTACCTGCTTTCTCAGGAAAGGCCCCTCTGCAGAGCTCTCCTGAAATTTGGCCATCCTCATATCAGTAGGTACCAAGAAAGATTGACTCTGTTCTTGGTAAATCCAAACATGTGAGCCCACTGGGAATGGTACTGGGACTGGCTCTGGGTGCATGGCTTCCTGGATCCCAATTTCAGAGAGTTTTATCACCAAGGAAGTGAAGAAGGTCACTTCCTTTATGAACTGAATGAGGTCACTGCTTTGGCAACCAATTTGTCCTAACATTTGCTTCCAAGGTTCTCCTGAGAACGAGGCTGCCCCTACTTCCTGTGACACTTTCACAACTGTGAATTGTATATCAACCATAGGCACCCGGGAACAGCTCTCCACACAGTCCTGGTTTGGTCCATCTTGTCAACATTAAGAAGAGTGAGGCTGATTCTGACACATCCCTTCATCCTGACCAGGTTGTTTGCCATGAAAGATGAGTTCTGCTCTCTCAGGTCCTTCATAGCTGCCTACATCTTCTCCAGGGATCATTTCTGCATGGAACTTTGAGGTTCTCAGTAGCTGGAAGATCCCCTACATTTATATATTGGAAGAACAATTCTGTCCCTCCTCTTCTGTAAAGTTAGATTGAGGGACCATTGTATGGTTAAGGTTAATAACAGGTTCCATTTGGTTTAGAAATCATTCTGCGGGATGAATAATGGTATTGTGATTTTGCAATATTTACAAGAATATATAGGTGAAATATAAGTATGAACACAGAAATCTAGGTAATTTTTAAAGCCCAGAAGGTCATTGTGCCCATGATTTGGATTCTTAGCTTTAAATTATGTTCTGCACAGGTGTCTCAGATAAATCGATATACAATGTCATAGGACCTTGTCCCTTGGATGATTGAATGTCAAAGACAACATCCAGTTAAAAAGTGATAGTTGGTGGATTAAGATGATAGTCGGTAGGTTTATAATGAAGAGTGTGTATAGGATTTGGACCAAAAGATCTTTAGCAATACGGGTTTGGGTAGAGAGTGAAAGTAAATGTCAGCACATTTGAAGAGTCGGTCACAATGATTAACTGGGGAAAAAATATAGAAAAAAAGATATCAATGAAGACATTCAGAAATCAGGCAATGTATAAAGTGAGTGATAGGATTAGACATTTTCAACAGGGTTGAGGTTGAATATGTAATTTCAGGAATAAACAAATATATATTCACCAATAGGATTGACATTTGAGAGCATTAGGCAACCTGGACATGGATGTTTTTAGTAATCCATGCTCACTTTCCATTTAGGATTTGGTACAATCATAAGTGTGACCTTGCTTTTTGTTTCCACAATATTACTGTGATAAAATTTATATATAGATCAGGTGACATGAGTATTTCTTCCACCATTTTGAGGAGCAATATTTTGAACACGAATAAATTAGTATTGGGGGTACAAATAGGTGTAGTCTGTGTTATATGAATATAGAGAAAATGCATGAATAGACCATACTCTGAATAAATAATATAACTGGTTCCAAATTTAAATAATGGATTGAATTGATATCTGAAAATATATAGGAAATGTTATATTGATATTCATACATTCATTCCAACCTGTTATACATCGAATGGTAATATTAGTGTTATGGTTTATTATGAAGTGTGTGTGACTTTTGCCTCAATAGTGGTTATGGAAATCCAAAATTATGTGTTTAGAAAGAAGTCTCATGAAAAGACTAGTCAAGAAACATGGAGGAATACATGTGTTCTGAAGCAGGATGTGATGGAAAGTGAAAAAAATTCATATAAATTTGCTAACTTGTGGATTAAATATATACCCTATGATGTGCATAAACTGAAGAAATAGTAATTTACCAGTGTTGAAAAAAAAATGAACGTCAAAATACATATCATGTCCCATAGGAATCTACTTGCATTGATGTTAAACATGGTCAGTAACTGTAGAAATATTAGGATTTGTATGCACAATTCACTGTAGTTAGTTTTCAGTACTAGGAAACAAATATGTATTTCAGGTGGATCAATATTTCTGAAAATAATCTTGTGAAAAGTTGATAATAAATCCACATACATGAACATGAATGAATTGAGGGAGTGTATAATAAGACACATATATTTTATATTTTGAAAAATCTGGACAGTGAATATATATATATATATATATATATATATATATATATATATATTTATACCTACACACACACACACACACACACACACACACACACACAGACATTTAAAAGTAGCAATATATGCCAATCGAAATACATCATGAAATATATATCATCCACAAATCCAAAAATCTTCATTTTACTGAACATAGATTTATGTATAATGTTGTTCAACTAGGAAGCTCACCCATAGTTTGAATTTTAATTTCCATCAGCGTTTAGGAGGAGTGATCTCTTCTCACAATTTGTATCTGCCATGTCAGCAACCTCATAAGTATTTACTTGTGATACCAGGTAGGATTGTATATGTGCATATAAAAATACATGGGCTGAATAGGGTACAGAGAAATGGAGACAGGAATTCACATATTTGTTAACTTTAAATACACATGAATAGAAGGAGGGACAGAGCCACCAACCGCACCTGCAAGGTAGGCGAACCATCCACCCACCGGTAGAACAGGCCTAGTGGCCCGCCAATCGTAAAAGACACATCACACTGGTTGGGGAAAGGGCAGAGCCACCGCCCGGCTGCAAGGTACGCGGACCTGCGACCCACAGGCAGAACAGGCCTAGAAAACCGCAGTGGGGCAGAGGCGCCCCTTGCAACGTCAAGGTTGGTGAACAGCAACCCACCTGCAGAACAGGCCCAGCGGGCTTCAGAGGGGCAGAGACGCCCCCCACGCCTGCGAAGTAGGTGGACCTGCGAACATGGACAGACCAGGCCCAGGGGCCCGACAGGGTGGTAGACACATCACCAGGTTGGGGGAGGGTCCGAGCTGCCGCCTGTGCCTGCAAGGCAGGTGGACTTCTGACCCACTGGCACAAGAGGCCCTGTGACTTGCCAGCGTGTTAGACACATCACCCCGGTTTGGGAAGGAGTAGAGCCGCCACCCGCGGCTGCAAGGTAGACCGACCTTCAACCCACAGACAGAAGAGGCCCAGCGTCATGCGGAGGGGCAGAGCCTACAACCGCACCTGCAGGGTAGGTGGACCTGTGACCCACTGGCAGAACAGGCCCAGCGCCAGCAGAGGGGTAGAGCTGCTGCCCACTCCTCCAAGGTAGGAAGACCTGCTACCGACCGGCAGAACAGGCCAAGCAGCCTGCTGGTGAGGTAGGCACATTGCCCGATTTGGAGGAGGGGCAGAGCCACGGCCTGCGCCTGTTAGGGAGACTTTGCAACTATAAAAGAGCAGTATAAATATTTAGGGGTAAAATTCAATAACACAACAATTTGAACAAACAGAAAGATACGCGAACAGTATGAAAAGACAAGGAAAGAAAGGACAACAAGCAATGAAGGTCAACTCAACATTAGAAGAGGTAATACCTGCAGCAGATGGAATGTCAGATAAAGAATTCAAAACATACATGCTTCAGATGATCTGGAGTCTCAAGGAAGTCATTAGACAGCAAAATCAGACAATGAAAGATCACTTTGACAATGAATTACATAAACAAATCCAAGAAGCAAAAGATCAACTATACAGGGAGATAGAGGTTATAAAAAACAAACAAACAGAAATCATAGAAATGCAGGAAGCAATAAACCAACTTAAAAACTCAATTGAGAATACTACCAGCAGAGGAGATCACTTAGAAGATGGAACATCAGACAATGTATTTCAACTCGAAAAGACCCGAGACAGCTAGCAAGACTGTTAAGAAACCATGAGCAGAACATCCAAGAAATATGGGATAACATTAAGACACCAAACTTAAGAATCATTGGGATACAGGAAGGTATAGAGGTCCAAACCAAAGGAATGAGAAATCAATTCAATGAAATAATATGGGAAAACTTCCCAGACTTGAAGAATGAGACAGAATCCCAAATCATAGAAGCCTACAGGATGCCAAATGTGCAAAATCATAAGAGATCCACATTTAGACATATTATAATGAAGATGCCAAACATACAGAATAAGGAGAGGATTTTAAAAGCTACAAGTGAAAGGAAGCAGATTACATTTAGCGGTAAACCAATCATTATAACAGCTGATCTTTCAACACAGACTCTGAAAGCTAGAAGATCCTGGAATAACATTTTTCCAAAGCTGAAAGAAAATGGGTTTCAACCAATGATTGTGCATCCAGCGAAATTAAGCTTCAGGATGGAAGATGAAATTAAAACCTTCCATGATAAACAAAATTTAAAAGAATTTGCAGCTAGAAAACCATCTCCTCAAAACATCCTCGGCAAAAGATGATCGGAAGAGGAAATGAAAAATAACAATGAAAACCAACAGTGGGAGGTAGTACAGTAAAGGGGGGAAAATAATCAAAGAAAAACAAACCATGCTTAGTAACATAAATAAACAAATATGGCTGGAAGAACAACCCATATCTCAATAATAACCGTAAAAGTTAATGGCTTAAACTCACCAATTAAGAGACACAGGATAGTAGAATGAATCACAAAACAAGACCCAACAATATGCTGCCTACAGGAGACGCAATTGATTGGAAAAGACGTACATAGACTGAAGGTGAACAGTTGAGAAAAATCATATCACTCATATGGACTTCAGAAACAAGCAGGAGTGTCCATACTCATATAAAATAAAATAGATTTCAAGCCAAAGTTTATCAAAAGGGATAAAGAGGGACACTACATACTGCTCAAGGGAACCATACACCAACAAGACATAACAATCATAAATCTATATGCCCCAAACAATGGTGCAGCTATGTTCACTAAACAAACTCTTCTCAAGTTCAAGAGTCTAATAGACCACCATACAATAATCATGGGAGACTTCAACAAACCTCTCTCACTACTGGACAGATCTTCCAAACAAAAGTTGAATAAGGAAACAATAGAAATCAATAACACAATTAATAAATTGGACTTAATTGACATATATAGAATATACCACCAAACAACAAGCAGTTACACTTTTTTCTCAGTAACACATAGATACCTCTCAAAAATACATCATATATTATGTCACAGGGCAACTCTTAGAAAATATAAAGGAGTACAGATAATACCAGGCATCTTATCTGATCATAATGGAATGAAACTGAAAATCAATGGTAAAAGAAGGAAGGAAAAATCATCCATCACTTGGAGAATGAACAATAGACTACTGAATGATCAATGGGTTATCGAAGACATCTAGGAGGAAAATAAAAAATATCTTAGAGATAAATGAAAAGACAGACTGAACATATCAGAATCTAGGGGACACATTGAAAGCAGTTCTAAGAGGAAAATTCATTGCCTGGAGTACTTTCCTAAAAAAGGAAAAAGACAACAAATAAAAGATCTCATGGTTCATCTCAAAATTCTAGAAAAACATGAGAAAACAACAGCAAAAGAAGTAGAAGGCAAGAAATTGTTAAAATCAGAGCTGAAATTAATAAAATTGAAACAAAAGAAACAATTGAAAAATTGACAAAACTAAAAGTTGATTCTTTGAAAAAATAAATAAAATCGACAGACCCTTAGCCATGTTAAGGAAGAGAAGAAGAGAGAGAACTCAAATTACTAGCATACGGGATGAAAATGGCAATATCATAACAGACACTTCAGAAATACAGAAGATAATCAGAAATTATTTTGAATCCTTATACTCCAATAAATTAGAAGATAGTGAAGGCATCAATAAATTTATGCCCAAATTGAGTCAGGGGGATATAGATAACCTAAACAGACCAATATCAATTGAGGAAACGGAAGAAATCATCCAAAGACTACCAACTAAGAAAAGCCTAGGATTGGATATATATACAGCAGAGTTTTACAAAACCTTTAAAGCGGAACTAATACCAATAGTTTTCAAGATATTTCAGGAAATAGAAAAAGAGGGACAACTTCCAATTTTATTCTAGGAGGCCAATATTACCCTGATTCCTAAACCAGACAAAGACACTTCAAAGAAACAAAACTACAGACCAATATCTCTAATGAACCTAGATGCAAAAATTCTCAATAAAATTCTGGCAAATCAGACACAAAAACATATTAAAAAAATGTGCAACATGATCAAGTAGGATTCATCCCTGGGATGCAAAGCTGGTTCAATATATGGAAATCAATAATTGTTATTCACCACTTCAATAGACTTAAAAATAAGAACCATATAATCATCCCAATATATGCAGAAAAAAACATTCGACAAAGTACAGCAACCCATTCTGTTCAAAACTCTAGAAAAACTAGGGATAATAGGAACATACCTCAATATTGTAAAAGCAATCTATGCTAAGCCTCAGGCCAGCATCATTCTAAATTGATAAAAACTGAAGGCATTCTCTCTAAAATCTGGAACAAGATAGGGATGCCCTCTCTCAACACTTCTGTTCAACATAGTTTTCGAAACACTGGCAAGAGCAATTAGAAAAATGAAAGAAATTAAAGGCGTAAAAAAAAGGAAAAGAAGAACTTAGATTATCACTATTTGTAGCTGACATGATTATGTACCTAGCAGACCCAAAAGGGTCTACAAAAACCTATTAGAGCTAATAAATGAATTCAGCAAAGTGGCAGGATATAAAATCAACAAGCATAAATCAAAGTAATTCCTGTATATCAGTGACAAATCCTCTGAAATGGAAATGAGGAAACCACTCCACTCAGAATATCCTCAAAAAAATAAAATACTTGGGAATCAACCTAACAAAAGAGGTGAAAGACTTACACAATGAAAACTACAGAACCCTAAAGAGAGAAATAGAAGAAGATCTTAGAAGATGAAAAAATATACCCTGTTCATGGATACGCAGAACTAATATCATCAAAATGGCGATATTCCCAAAAGTTCTCTGTAGGTTTAATGCAATGCCAATCAAAATCACAACGGCATTTCTTGTAGAAATAGATAAAACAATAATGAAATTCATATGAAAAAATAAAAGACTTAGAATAGCAAAAACAATGCTAAGCAGGAAGTGTGAATCAGGCGGTAGAGCGATACCAGACCTCAAACTATACTACAGAGCAATACTAACAAAAAGAGCATAGTACTGGTACCAAAATAGGTGGCTGGACTAATGGTACATAATAGGGGACACAGAAACAAATCCACAAAACCACAACTATCTTATATTTGATAAAGGGGCTAAAAGCATGCAATGGAGGAAGGATAGCATCTTCAAAAACTAGTGCTGGGAAAACTGGAGTTCCATATGTAACAAAATGAAACTGAATCCCTTTCTCTCGCCATACACAAAAGTTAAGTCAAAATTAATCAAACAGCTTGATATCAAATCAGAGACACGGCTTCTGATAGAAGAAAACCTTGGCTACGATGTACATACTGTGGGGTCGGGCTCCAAATTCCTCAATAGGACACCCATAGCACAAGAGTTAATAACTAGAATGAACAAATGGGACTTACTCAAACTAAATAGATTTTTCTCAGTAACAAAAACAATAAGAGAGGTAATTAGAGAGCCTACATCCTGGGAACAAATCTTACTCCTCACACTTCAGAGAGATCCCTAATTTCCAAAGTATACAAGGAACTCAAAAAATTAAACAATAAGAAAACGAATAATGCAATCAACAAATGGGCCAAGGACCTGAACAGACACTTCTCAGAGGAGGACATACAATCAATCAACAAGTCCATGAAAAAATGTTCACCATCTCTAGCAGTCAGAGAAATGCAAAACAAATCCACCCTAAGATACCATCTCGCTCCAGTATGAGTGGCAGCCAATATGAAGTCAAACAACAACAAGTGGTGGCGAGGATGTGGGGAAAAGTGTACACCTGTACATTGCTGGTGGGACTGCAAATTGGTGCAGCCAATTTGGAAAGAAGTATGGAGATTTCTTGGAAAGCTGGGAATGGAAACATCATTTGAACCAGCTATTTTTCTTCTCAGTCTATTCGCTAAAGACCTAAAAAGAGCATCGTACAGGGACACTGATAAATCGATGTTCCTAGCAGCACAATTCACAATAGGAAGACTGTGGAACCGAACTCGGTGCCCTTCAAAAGATGAATGGATAAAAAAAAAATTGTGGCATTTATACACAATGGTGTATTATTCTGCATTAAAAAATGACAAAATCATAAAATTTGCAGAGAAATGGATGGCATTAAACAGATTATGCTAAGTGAAGAGAGCAAAAGCCTAAAAAACAAATGCCAAATGTTTTCTTTGATATAACGAGAGTAACTAAGAACAGAGTTGGGAGGAAGAGCATGAGTATAAGATTAACATTAAACAGGGGTGACAGGTGGGAATGAAAGGAAAGAGAAGGGAAATTGCATGGAAATGGAAGGAGATCCTCATGGTTATACAAAATTAAATACAAGAGGAAATGAGAAGAAAGGGGAATAAAACAAGGGGAAGAAATAAATTACAGTAGGTTGTGTAGAGAGAGAAGATTGGAGGGAAGGGGATGGGAGATAGTAGATAGGAAAGACAGCAGAATACAACAGACACTATAGCAATATGTAAAACAGTGGATGTGTAACCAATGGGATGCTGCAATCTGTATATGGGGAAAAATGGAAGTTCATAACCCACTTGAATCAAAGTGTGAAGTATGATATGTCAAAAACTATGTAATGCTTTGAAGATCCAACAATAAAAATTAAAGGAAAAAAAAACTCATGGAGAACTATTTCAATAAAAATTGACTAGATTTATAACACCTACACTTTATCATGCAAAAGGAAGTCCAACTATACACCATGCCTCCTCCGAACTTCTTGTATTTCTATTCTGTTTGGGTTATTTTTCTCCATCATATTAGGAATAGTAGTCTGAGTCTAGTAGGGTATGCGTTAGTGTCAGAGATTCAGTATTTCGAATGGAAAATAGGAAAATGAATCCAATGTGTATTCAAACATGTGCTACATGAAAATCTTCCCACTCTCATCCACAACAATGCCTTCACGTCACCTTCGCCCCAAATAAGAAACAATTAGAGGAGAAGAGTTAGAAATTCTGTGAATATATATCTGGAATAGAAAATGGTCAGGAGTTCACAAACTTCGATGTAATAGAGGAGTCTTCCAAAGTAAGGGACAGGGTAAACACTCCAGAAATATGGAGGTCTGCTGGCCTAAAAAAATTCTTGAGAAACTACCTCTGAGGATGGGCACTTGAAATATATGTTGTTGTAAGGAGTTTTAGCTTCCTTTGTATAGAGACCATCAAAGCTGGGTCTGCATCTATGTTTCCTGGAGGACATTCTTTCTTATTTTCCAATGCACATGAGGCAGCAGTGCTGAATTCTCACGTTGTAGGTAAATTGTGGCCACTGGGGGCTAAGTGTCTCCCCATGTGGACAGTGAAGCTTTTTGGTCATCCTCAACTTTTCGTGGTTTTTTCCTGCTGCTGCACTGGGAGTTTGGTATTTACTTTATGAAATACAAGGAGTTCAACTGGGACACAGTGCTGGAGGGAGTTCTGTCACGTGTGGTTTTTCAGGGTCTGCAAGGGAATGCAACAATCAGGCTTCATTCCCACATAGCTTGCCCCCTTGTCCATAGCAACCTGATTCTGCACATTGCCCTGAAAACTATCCATATAACAAGATGCCTTTACATTCAAGGGTCTCCTCACTGCACCGTGTCAGTGTCAATCCATTTGGAAATCAATGGCAAATCCACATGGCCCCACCACAGATGATTTATCACACACCTGCACACCACAGCTTTGGCCCCACTACTCAGGAGGGTCCAACTTACTGGCAACTCTGTTCTGCACAATTTTCCTTAAACCCATTTAATCAAGGCACTGTCTGGTACACCACAAACTCACACCCACACCCACAATGGCACCTCCTTCCCCCAAGTAGGACTGTGACTATCTGGAGTGTCCTCTGACTGGTGGGCCATAATATTTTCCCCCCGAAATGGCCTGTCATGTCTCAGATCTGGTCTCCTTTGCCAACTCTGTAAAACTGTGAGGAGTCAGCGGTTAGCCACTACCTGCAATCTCAGGAAAAGACCCTCTTCAGAGCTCTACTGGCAATTGGCCCTCCTCACATCAGTAGTTACCAAGAAGGTCTGACTCTGTACTTTGTAAATCCAAAAAAGTGGGCCCACTGGGACTGGTACTGCGACTGGCTCTGGGTACCTGGCTTCTTGGATCCCAAGTTCATAGAGTTCCGTCACCAAGGAAGTTAGGTAGGTCACTTCCTTCAGGAACTGAATGAGGTCGCTGCCTTGGCAACCACTTTGTCCTAACAGTTGCTTCCATGGGTCCCATGAGATGGAGGCTGCCCCTACTTCCTGTGAAAATTTGACTACTTAGAATGGAATATCAACAATAGGCACGTGGGAACAGCTGTACACGCAGGGCTGGTTTGGTCCATCTTCTCTATATTAAGAAGAGAGAGGCTGATTCAGACACATCCCTTTTTCCTGTCCAGGTCGTTTGCCATGGAAAATGGCTTTTGCTCTCTCAGGTCCTTCATAGCTGCCTACATCTTCTCCAGGGATCATTTCTGCATGGAACTTTGAGGTTCTCAGTAGTTTGCAGATAACCTACATTCCTTTATTGTAAGGCGAACTCTGTCCCTGCTCTTTTGTAATGTTAGATTGAGGCAACAGTATAGAACTCAATAACACAATTAATAACATAGACTTAATTGACATATACAGAATAAATCACCCAACATCAAGCAGTTACACTTTTTTATCAGCAGCACATGGATCCTTCTCAAAATAGATCATATATTACATCACAGGGCAACTCTTAAACAATATAAAGGAGTAAAGATAATGCCATGCATCTCATCTGATCATAAAGGAATGAAACTGAAAATCAATGATAAAAGAAGTAAAGAAAAATCATGCATCACTTGGAGAATAAACAATAGGTAACTGAATGATCAATGGGTTTTAGAAGACATCAAGGAGGAAATTAAAAAATTCTTAGAGATAAATGAAAACACAGACACAACATATCAAAATCTATGGGACACATTGAAAGCAGTTTTAAGACGAAATTTCATTGGTTGGAATTCATTCCTTAAAAAAAGAAAAAAACCAACAAATTAATGATCTCATACTTCATCTCAAAACCCTAGAAAAAGAAGAAGAAAACAACAGAAAAAGAAGTAGAAGGCAAGAAATAATTAAAACCAGAGCTGAAATTAATGAAATCGAAACAAAAGAAACAATTGAAAAAATTGACAAAACTTAACGTTGGTTCTTTCAAAAAATAAATAAAATCGACAGAACCTTAGACATTTTAATGAAGAGAAGAAGAGAGAGAACTCAAATTACTAGCATACGGGATGAAAAAGACAATATCACAACAGACACTTCAGAAATACGGAAGATAATCAGAAAATATTTTGAATCCTTATACTCCAATAAAATAGAAGATAGTGAAGGCATCGATAAATTTCTTAAGTCATCTGATCTGCCCAGATTGAGTCAGGAGGATATAGACAACCTAAACAGACCAATATCAATGGAGGAAATAGAAGAAACCATCCAAAGACTATCAACTAAGTAAAGCCCAGGACCGGATGTGTATACAGCGGAGTTTTAAAAAACATTTAAATAGGAATTAATACCAATACTTTTCAAGCTATTTTAGGAAATAGAAAAAGAGGGAGAACTTCCAAATTCATTCTACGAGGCCAACATCACCCTGATTCCTAAACCAGAGAAACTCACTATAAAGTAGCAAAACTACAGACCAATATCTCTAATGAACCTAGGTGCAAAAATCCTCAATAAAATTCTGATGAATCGGATACGAAAACATATCAAAAAATTGTGCACCATGAGCATGTAGGATTCATCCATGGGATGCAAGGTTCGTTCAATATACAGAAATCAATAAATGTTATTTCCCACATCAATAGACTTAGAAATAAGAACTATATGATCATCTCGATAGATGCAGAAAAAGCATTCAACAAAGTACAGCATCCCTTTATGTTCAAAACTCTAGAAAAACTAGGGATAACAGGAACCTACCTCAATACTGTAAAAGCAATCTATGCTAAGCCTCAGGCTAGCATCATTCTGAATGGAGAAAAATTGAAGGCATTCCCTCTAAAATCTTGAACAAGACAGGGATGCCCTCTCTCACCATTTCTGTTCAACATAGTTCTAGAAACACTGGCCAGAGCAATTAGACAGACAAAAGAAATTAAAGGCATAAAAATAGGAAAAGAAAAACTTAAATTATCACTATTTGCAGATGACATGATTCTATACCTAGCAGACCCAAAAGGGTCTACAAAGAAACTATTAGAGATAATAAATGAATTCACCAAAGTGGCTGGATGTAAAATCAACATGCACAAATCAAAGGCATTCCTGTATATCAGCGAAAAATTGTCTGAAATGGAAATGAGGACAACCACTCCATTTACAATATCCTCAGAAAAAATAAAATACTTGGGAATCAACCTAACAAAAGAGGTGAAAAACTTATACAATGAAAACTACAGAACCCTAAAGAGAGAAATAGAAGAAGATTTTAGAAGATGGAAAAATATACCTTGTTCATGGATAGGCAGAACTAACATCATCAAAATGGCGATATTACCAAAAGTTCTCCATAGGTTTAATGCAATGCCAATCAAAATCCCAACGGCATTTCATGTAGAAATAGAGAAAGCAATCATGAAATTCATATCGAAAAATAAAAGACCCAGAATAGCAAAAACAATGCTAAGCAGAAAGTGTGAATCAGGCGATATAGCGATACCACACATCAAACTATACTACAGAGCAATAGTAACACAAAGAGCATGGTACTGGTACCAAAACAGGCGGGTGGACCAATGGTACAGAATAGAGGACACAAAAACCAATCCAAAAAACTACATACTATCTTATATTTGATAAAGGGGCTAAAAGCATGCAATGGAGGAAGGATAGCATCTTCAACAAATGGTGCTGGGAAAACTGGAAATTCATATGAAAAAAAATGAAACTGAATCCCTTCCTCTCGACATGCACAAAAGTTAACAAAAAATGGATCAAGGAGCTTGATATCAAATCAGAGACACGGCGTGTGATAGAAGAAAATGTTGGCTACGATCTACATACTGTGGGGTCGGGCTCTAAATTCCGCAATAGGACACCCATAGCACAAGAGTTAATAACAAGAATAAAGAAATGGGACTTAATCAAACTTAATTTTTTTTCTCAGCAAAAGAAAGAATAAGAGAGGTAAATAGGGAGCCTACATCCTGGGAACAAATCATTACTCTTCACCCTTCAAATAGAGCCCTAATATCCAGAGTATGCAAAGAACTCAAAAATTAGACAATAAGATAAAAAATAACCCAATCAACAAATGGCCCAAGGACCTGAACAGACACTTCATAGAGGAGGAATACAATCAATCAACAAGTACATGAAAAAATGCTCACCATCTCTAGCAGTCAGAGAAATGCAAATCAAAACCACCATAAGATACCATCTCACTCCAGTAAGATTGGCAGCCATTATGAAGTCAAACATCAACAAGTTTTGGCGAGGATGTGTGTAAATGGGTACACATGTACATTTCTGGTGGGGCTGCAAATTGGTGCAGCCAATTTTGAAAGCGGTATGGAGATTTCATGGAAAGCTTGAAATGGAACCCACCACTTGACCCAGCTACTACTCTTCTCGGTCTATTTCATAAAGACCTAAAAAGAGCATGGTACATGGACACTGCTACATTGATGTTCATAGCAGCACGATTCACAATAGCAAGAGTGTGGAACCAACCTAGATGCCCTTCAATAGACGAATGGTTAAAAAATGTGGCATTAATTCACAATGGAGTTTTACTCAGCATTAAAAAATGACAAAATCATAGAATTTGCAGGGAAATGAATGGCATTAGAGCAGATTATGCTAAGTGAAGGAAGCCAATCCCTAAAAAACAAATGCCAAATGTCTTCTTTGATATAAGGAGAGTAACTAAGAACAGAGTAGGGATAAAGAGCATGAGAAGAAGATTAACATTAAACTGGGATGAGAGGTAGGAGGGAAAGGGAGAGAGAAGGGAAATTACATGGAAATGGAAGAAAACCCTCAGGGTTATACAAAATTACGGACAAGAGGAAGTGAGGGGAAAGGGGAAAATACAAGGGGGAAAAATAAATTACAGTATAGGGGGTAGAGAGAGAAGATGGGAGGGGAGGGGAAGGGAGGGGGGATAGTAGAGGATAGGAAAGGCAGCAAAATACAACAGACACTAGTATGGCAATATGTAAATCAATGGATGCGTAACTGATATGATTTTGCAAACTATATACGGGATAAAAATGGGAGTTCATAACTCACTTGAATCAAAGTGTGAAATATGATATATCAAGAACTATATAATGTTTTGAACAACAAACAACAAAAGTTAAAAAAACACATGGAGAACTATTTCAACAAAAAAATTGACTAGATTTATAACTCCAATTCTACATAATGCAAAAGGCAAGTCCAATTATACACCATGCCTCCTCTGAAATGCTTGTATGTCTATTCATTTTGGGTTATTTTTCTCCATTATATTAGGATTAGGAGTCAGAATATAGAGTCTAGTAGGGTATGGGTTAGTGTGAGTGATTCAGTATTTCGAATGAAAATTAGGAAAATGAATCCAATGTTTATGCAAATATGTGCTAAAAATAATCATCCCACTCTCATCAAGAACAATGCCTTGACATTACCTTCGCCCCAAGTTAGACACAATTAGAGGAGAAGAGTTAGAAAATCTATGAATACTTATCTGGAATGGAATATGCTCAGGAGTTCACAACTTTGGGGGTGGTAGAAGAGTTTCCAAAAGTAAGGGACAGGGTAAACACTTCACAAACATGGTGCTCTGCTGACCGGAAGACTTATGAGAAACTGCCTCTGAGTTTGGGCACTGGAAATATATGTTGTAGTCAGGAGCTTTAGCTTCCTTTGCAGTGAGACCATCAAAGCTGGGTCTGCATCTATGTAACCTGGAGCACATGTTTTCTTATTCTTTAATGAACATGAGGCAGTAGTGCAGAATTCTCTCTTTGTATGTAAACTGTGGCCAATGGGGGCTAAGTGTCTTCCTGTGTGGACTCTGAAGCCATGTGGTCATCCTCCATTTTTCATGGTCTTTCTAGCTGCTGCAATGGGAGTTTGGTGTTTGCTTCACGAAATACAAGTAGTTCAACTGGGACACAGTGCTGGAGGGAGTTCTGTCATGTGTGGTGGGTCAGGGTCTGCCAGGAGAATGCACCAACCAGTCTTATATCCAACATAGACTTCCCCCTTGTCCCTAGCAACTTGATTCTGAACATTGCCCTGAAACCTCTCCATATAACAAGATGCCTTTACATGCAAGGGTCTGCTGGCTGCACCATGTCAGTCAAAAGCCATTTGGAAGCCAATGGCCAATCCACATGACACCAACACAGATGTTTAATCACACACCTGCCCACCACTGTTCTAGGCCCACTACTCAGCAAATTCCAACTTACTGGCATCTCTGTTCTACACCATTTTCATGAAACCCAGTGATTCAAGGCACTGTCTGGTACACTCATGATCAGCAACAGGACATCCAAAGGTTCTCCAGTGCCACCTGGTCATGGGAGTTTCAAAAATTTCAGGGTATTTATCTAGCCACTTTTCAAGTATCAAGTTGGATGCACTGGTTTTTCAATTCATTCAGGAACCATTAAATGGTGAGGATGAAAGCTCTGGAGAACTCTAAAAGGCAACGCTTCCCAACGAGTGGCCAAAATGTCACATGAAGCCTGACCCATTGATGTCTACTCAATGTGAGTTCAATATGTGTTTTGACTCTTTACTATGGTTGCCAAGTCTTTCAGAATAAAATCGTCTTATATCCTGGTGGAGATTCCCAGTGCACTGTGGAAAGACACCCTGAGACTAGATCTCAGTTTCCAAGGGCGACTCTCATGTGTGGCCTCCTAAAATCCCACCAAAATTAATGGCAATACTTCCCTGAAGTCAGTTCCAGAACTCAGTCTCTAAGGGGAATCACACCAGAGTTCAGGTCCAGGTGTACCCAGTCATCTCTTCCAACCAGCACACAAATGACCACAATTAAAATCAAAACACTGCCACATGGCCCTCATCATCTTCCATATAGACACTCATCGTAACCTCTGGATGGAATTTTCCATGTGGGGCGAAGCCCAAGACAGTTTCCAAAATAAACTCCCTTGCCCCTCATTTGCGTAAAGTCAGGGTGACCTAGACACCCTTCCTGTGAACCAGGAGTGATCAAATAGGCCTGCCGTTAATACTGTTCTGATTCTCCAATTTAATCCTACTGATTGTCAGGTATAAATCCTTTATGTGAGTTGGAGGCAATAGAAAACCCAAGCACACATGGGATCTTTCTTTAGATCTATCACCTTCTGAGAATCAAAGCCCCAACCTCACACAGGGCCAAGAGGCTGATTCAGACACATCTCTTTCCAAAGCAATTAAGCAAAGATCCACAGGTGATGCCCATTCATTTCCATTTGAAAAATGTTTTCTTCAGGCTTCAGAAAGGGGTGGCCTGAGGCAAATACCTTCCTGACATTCAGGGCAACATAACCATAGGTAAGCAAATGGGCCAAAGCAAGGTTTTTAAACTGAGACTTTACTGGTTACACTGATATCTGAGTTTTCTGAGATTTTCCCATTCCCTTCAGCTATCCATTACATGGCCATGTAACAGATTTTGGAGGTGGTACATATCTTGGCCACAAAACCATGAGCCTATTCTGGAGAGAGGCCAGAAATCAAGATGTGTAGAGGACCTTAGGAAGATAGTAGGTGTTGCCCATCCATAAGGCAAGCCACAGTCCATTTATAAAGTGGGCAGGATGAATGCTGGGAAGCTTCCAACTAGACAGGAAACCTCCATTGATGCATTCTCTTTTCTAAAGACTACAACCACGAACACAGTGGATACACAGACATAGAAACACTCGCCTTGCCAAACGACTTCCTAGAAACAGTCAACTCCAAACCATACAAACCACCATTCCTACCTATTTTCAGAACATGAGACAAAACCACAAACTCACATCCACATCCACAAAAGCACCTCCTTCCCCCAAGTAGGTCTGTGACTATCTGGAGTGTCCTCTGACTGGTGGGCCATACTATGTTCCCCCAAAATGGCCTGGCCTGTCTCAGATCTGTTCTTCTTGGCCCACTCTACAAAGTTGTCAGCAGGCAGCATTGAGCCAATACCTGCTATCTAGGGAAAGGCCCCTTTTCTGAGCTCTACTGGCATTTGGCCATCCTCATATCATTAGGTACCAAGAAAGACTGACTCTGTCCTTGGTAAATCCAAACACGTTCGACCACTGGGACTGGGTCTGGGACTGGCTCTGGGTGCCTGGCTTCTTGGATCCCAATTTCAGAGAGTTCCATCACCAACGAAGTTAGGTAGGTCACCTCCTTCAGGAACTGAATGAGATCACTGCCTTGGCAACCACTTTGTCCTAACAGTTGCTTTCATGGGTCTCATGAGATGGAGGCTGCCCCTACTTCCTGTGACACTTTGACAAGTTTGAATGGTATATCAACAATGGCCACGCGGGAACACCTCTCCACGCAGGTCTGGTTTGGTCCATCTTCTCTACATTAAGAAAAGAGAGGCTGATTCATACACATCCCTTCGTTATCACAAGGTGTTTGCCATGGAAGATGGCTTTTGCTCTCTCAGGTCATTCATAGCTGCCTACATCTTCTCCAGGGATCATTTCTGCATAGAAATTTGAGGTTCTCAGCAGGTGTAAGATCCCCTACATTCCTGTATTGTAAGATGAACTCTGTCCCTGCTCTTTTGTAATGTTAGATTGAGGCAACAGTGTATGGTTAGGGATAATAACAGGATCGATTTGGTTTAGGAATCATTCTGTGGGATGAATAATGGTATTGGGAACCTGCAATATTTATAGGAATACAGAGGTGAAATATAAGTATGTAAAAAGAAATCTAGGTGAGATTTGAAGCTCAGAAGTGCATTGGGCAATTGATTGCGATACATAGCTTTAAATTACGTTCTGCACACATGTCTCAGATAAGTCGATATACAATGCCATAGGACTTGTACCTTGGATGATTGAATGTAGAGGAGAACATCCACTCAAACAGGGATAATCAATAGGATCAGGAAGATACTCGGTAGATTTTGGAACAAGGGTGAATTTAGTATTTGTACCAAAAGTTCTTTAGCAATTGGGTTTTGGTTAGAGAGTGAATATCAATGTCAGCACATGTGAAGGGTCAGTCACAGTGATGAACTGGGGAAAATATGTAGGAAAGCCGATATCAATAGAGACATTAGGAAAACAGGCAAAGTACAGGGTGAGTGATAGTATTAGACATTTTCAACAGTTTTGAGGTTGAATATATTAGGAAGAAACAAATATGTAGTCACCGATAGGATTGACATTTGAGAGCGTTATGCAAGCTGGACATGGATGTTTTTAGTAATCCATGTTCAGTGTCCATTTAGGCTTTGGTACAATCACACGTGTGAATTTTGCATTTTGCGTCCAGAATATTACTGTGATAACATGCATATTTAGATCAGGTGACATGAGTATTTCTTCCTCTATTACTGGGAGCAATATTTTGAAAACGTATAAATTAGTATTGGGGGTACAAAGAGGTGTACCCTGTGTCTATGAATATAGATAATGCATGAATAGACCATACTGTGAATAAATAATATAACTGGTTCCACTTTAGATCATGGATTGAATTGATATCAGAAAATATATAAGAAATCTTATATTGATATACAATCATTCATTCCAAACAGTTATACATCTAATTGTGAAATGATAGTTATGGTTTATCATGAAGGGTGTGTGAGTTTTGCTTAAACAATTATAAAGAAAATCGGAAATAATATGTTTGGAAAGAAGTCTCACGAATAGACCAGTTAAGAAACCTGGAGTAATGCATGTGTTCTGAAGCAGGAAGTGATTGAAAGTGAAACAAATGCCTATAAATTTGCCAACTTGTGCAAGAAATATATACCCTCTGATGTGCATAAACTGAAGAAATAGTAATGTACCAGTGTTGAATAAAAATGAACATCAAAATACAAATCATGTCCCATAAGAGTCTACTTGCATTGCTGTTAAACTGGGGCAGTTACTGTAGAAATATTAGGATAATGCCGCAGTCTTGCTGGGCACAATCAGGAGCCACTTGTCAAAAGAAACTAACTTTATTTTTAAAACCACACACGCCAAACAAAACAGCCTCTCAGGAAAAACCCTCAGAGCCCCAACTGCCACCACTGGCTTCCCAAAAGCCTCTTCCTCCCACACAAGCCTCTCTCCACCTCCCACAATCATCCTGCTCTTGAGGCCGATTGGCTAGGTCATGTGGGCAAAGCCAAATAAGTCCCCTAATGAGCAACTCCGTGGTCTGAAAGGGCAGGGAAACAGCCCAATGAGCATCACCGCAGAGGAGCCAATCAGCTAGATGTTGCTGTGAGCCAATCATCAGCCAGCAGCTGGAAGTTTGCTGGCTTCTGGAATTTTGCTGGGGCCCCTTCGGATGTGGCTCTCAACATCTCCCCCTCTCTGTTTAAACAACACACATGTGGCTTAGGGACAGTGCCTGCCTTAGGTTGTCCAATAGTACATATGGTCCTTACCCGTTAAGTTGGTACCATTGCAATTGGATCTTACCCATCACTGACTACCGGTCCAGTTTACAGCAACACCTGTGGAGAGGTCTTTGTACCACCGGGGGGTGGTGAGGTTCTTTGCCTCACCTCTAATGGCCCCCAAACATTAGCTGGACGATAATGACACACAGAAGAGAGGAAGATACACCAAGCCAATTGACGGCTCCTTTTGGAAAAATTGTACCACCGATGACATCATCAGCAAATATACCCGAACACTACCACAAGTCGCTGCACAAACAGGTAGTTTACAATGCATACAGGAGAGTTCTCAATGTGTCTAGGCAAGTTCTGCAAGCATTTCAGTGATGGCTATTGCAGAAGCTGTAGATTGGTTTTATCTTTGATTTCACCAGCACTGGGATGAAGATAGGAATTCTGGCAATAATGGCTAAAGAAAAATTATGTAACATTCCAGAAGGCACTGAAAGAAAACAATTTTCTTAACTATTTACATTGTCTTGAAGATAATTATTAAATATAATGAAAAGGAAAGGTGAAAGAAAGGAAACAGATCTGTTAACCTCCTTTTTTTCAAATTTTAAAACAAACCTCAACAGCTCTTTACCCAATTTAAATTAAACCATTTAAATAATGTGAATAAAAAAATATTTGGATCCATTTTTTTTATGAGCACTCATCATATATCATATATGGACATACGAACATTCAAACATATAACACAAAACACAAGTGTGCACACATAATATAATACATACAACACATAACCTAATAGTAAAGGCCTTATAACTTTTTACACGTGAAATCTCCATTGCAATGTTCAAAAACTCTTTTGTCAAAAAATAGAACTGATCAGCAAAACATTAAACTAGGTCTGTATGAGCTCAAAAAACAAAATAGAATGTGGGAAAGGGCAATAATAAAATAGATAATGAAAAAAGCATCCTGGTTCTATCTCAGATGTAAGGATAGTCAAACTGGAATTTTGGATATCAGCTGATAAGGCCTTGAGTCAAATCATCTTCTTTTTGGATGTGCCCTGATATGTCTTATAAAGAATAGATCTTTTCTGTCCCAGATTAGACTTTTTATATTGGAAAGTAAAGAGAAAACAGTAGAGAAAGGAGAAATCTTACCAGCAACTTCAAGGGATACTATAGCATTAACTATATACTGACTATCGGAAAATAAATTAAATACAGAATATTTAAATATCTCAAAAGCTTGTAATACTGCATTAAACTCTACCTTTTGAGCTGATTGTTTGGGTACTAAAAATTTATAAGTTTTATCAGGTATAACTATTGCTGCTGTACCATTATTTGATACATCAGTGAATATATTTGAAGCATTCATGATAAGTGTTTTTCTTCTCAATTTTGGAAAAATTACAGGATGCGATGACCAAAAAGACAATAAAGGGTTAGATGGTAAGTGGTTATCAAATGAAACATTAGATTGGACCATGATTATTGCCCAAGTATTTAACTCATTAGCTAACTCATCAATTTGATTCAGAGTATGTGGAGTAAAAATTTTATTGGAAGAAATTCCAAACACTCCCTTTGCTGCTTTAATTCCTTTGAGTATTAATTATCCTAAAGCCTCAGGATACCTAGTAAGAATAGTGTAAGGAGAATAAGATAAATGTATCCATAATAATGGACCTTCTTGCCAAAATACTCCTGTAGGAATATTTTTTGTTGGTAGTACAATAAATAATAAAGGCAAACTTATATCAATTCTATCCAAATGCATATTTTCCATATATGTTTCATTGATTTTTAATGCCTTTCTTGCTTCAGGTGTTAACATGCGGGGTGAATTTTTATCTGATAGACCTTTTAGGATATCAAATAAAGGTCCCAACTCTCCTGTTGGTATACCTAGATAAGGCCTTATCCAATTTATGTCTCCTAATAACTTTTGAAAGTCGTTATGTGATTTGAGTTGATCTACTCGTATTTGAATTTTTGGTGGACTGACCATGGTTGAGGATAACAGAACTCCTAAATAATTAATTGGAAAATTTAATTGTACTTTATCTATTGCTATCTCTACATTATAATTTTTAATAAGTTTGTAAGTGTGGCATAACTTTCTAGCAATGTGTTTTTAGCTTTGTGTGCTAATAATACATCATCCATATAGTGAAATATTTGTGTTCAGAATTTTGATTTCTAAGTGGCTGGATTACTTTGTTAACATAAATATGACACATATTTGGGCTGTTAGCCATCCCTTGAGGGAGTACTTTCCATTCATATCTCTGATCAGGACCTTCATGATTCAGTGCAGGGATAGTAAAAGCAAAACCTGGACTATCCTTAGGATGAATTATAATTGAAAAAAAAACAATATTTAATATCTATAACTAAAACATACCAGGTTATTGGCAAAGCAGACAATTGAGGAATCCCTGATTGCGCAGGTCCCATAATAACCATCTCATTATTAATGGCTCTAAAATCTTGCAATAGTCTCCATTTACCAGATTTCTTTTTGATGACATAAATGGGAGTATTTTGGGGATATACAGTCGGTTGTATATGTCCTTCTGCTAATTGTTGTTTTACCACGTCATGGACTGCTTGTATCTTTTCTTTAGTCAGGGGCCACTGAGGAACCCATACTGTCTTTCTGATTTTCAGGTAATTTTTATTGTCTCAGTGGCCCTTTCTGAAAATCCAACCCATGTCTCTCTGTTCCTTGATCTATTTGTATTGGTGCTGCTATGACTTATTCTTGTTTTTCTAATCTTTTTTCTTTCCTAAAACCTTGTCTAGTCATAATAGTGGCTGCATTTTGGTTGATGTTATTTGTTAATGTCAAACCTAATTGATCTAGGACATCTCGTCCCCATAAATTTATGGGAAGATGATCCAATACATATGGCTGTATAGTTCCTTCACATCCTTTAGGATCCTTCCTATCTAATACCATTTTACTTCTATGGGGATTAGTCGCCACTTATAGGCCTCGAAGCGTTTGAGTGGCTTGTTGTAATGGCCAATGTTTTTGCCATTCTTGACGAGAGATGATGCTAATGTCTGCACCTGTATCCAGTAGCCCATTCAATTCATGCCCTTGAATATTTAGTTTTAGCATGGGGCGAGAATCTAAATTTAAAGAAAGCATAGCCAAATCTACACCTGTGGAGCCTAATCCCTTGGAACATCTTTCTACAGTACGACTGGAAAATTTATCATATAGGCTGGGTATTATTAGTAACTGTGCTATTCTATCTCCTTGTGAAATTACTGATATGTCCTTTGGAGAACTGGCTATAATTTTTATTTCACCTTCATAATCGGGATCAATCACCCCAGGACTTATCATAGTTCTTTTAGAGTAGAAGAGCTGCATCCCAATAATAAGCCCATGGTTCCTTTGGGAAGAGGTCCTTTTACCCCTGTGGGAATGATTTGAACTCCCATCTCTGGAGTTAGTACTGATCTGGCAGAGGCACAGATGTCCAACACTGTGCTCCCTCTGGTTTGTCTGATGAGGGATCTGATGGACAATGTGTCCTGGGCACTACCCTGATGGGGTTGCTGGGTTCCTCCAGTGCTCTGTATATTTGTGGTTTGGGGCCCCAGAGCATTGGAACCCCCTGTCCATTTATTTGGCAATTGAGCCCAATGCCTTTCTCCATGATATCGTGGATAAACACCTGGTCCTTGTTCATTTTTTGATAATTGAGTACCCTCGATGGTGGTTTGAGAACAGCACTCATTAGCCCAATGTCTCCCTCTATGGCATTGTGGCCAAATACCTGGTATTCTACTCCTTTGATACCTAATATTGTTAAACCCTCCTTCTATGGGCCAATTCCTTTTAAAATGTCCTGTTTCTTCACATTGGTAGCATGTTCTTGGTCTGGCATCTAAAGCCTGTTTTACTGTAGCTGCCACAATTTGCCCTTGTTCATTAATGTATCTGGCAACTAAAGCCTGTTTTACTGCAGCTGCTATGACTTGCTCTTGTTCATTAATGTCTCTACATAATTAAATCAATGTGTTTAAATCTTCATTTTTCCATGGTCTAATGATATCTCTGCAACAACGATTCGCTTGCTCATAAGCCAGTTGTTTTAGTAATGGCATTGTTTGTTCTGTATTCCCAAAAACTCTGGTAGCTCTTTGAATAAGCCTATCTACAAATTCAGCATAAGGTTCATTAGCTCCTTGTATTACCTTAGATAATTGACCTTGTAAACCTCCATGTTCTTGTAAAGTCTTCCATGCCTTAATTGCATCTACACCAATTTGTGCACATACACCATGATCATATGCAATTTGCTGCTGCTGATCTTCATAAGGTCCCTTTCCTAACAACATATCTAGATTTCTCTGAGGATAACCAGCTCCTGCATTTCGCCTAGCTGTCTCCTTTCAACATTCCTCATTGGCAACCTTCCATAACATGCATTGTCCTCCATTTAGCACAACATTACACATATTAGCCCAATCCACTAGCTTCATGTTCAAGTTGTTAATGGATTCGACCATGATTACATTGAAGGGTGCTTGAGGACGATAGGTTGTTACAGCCTCTTTTAGCTGCTTCACTGTTTTGAAATTTAAAGCATGGTAAACACGCTGCCCTCCTCCCTCAAATACAGGGCATGTTAATATTTGAGATCTTGTCTCAGGATCCTAACTATCAACTGCGGGAGTTGGGGGCCTCCCAGCATAAGAAAGTGGCCTTGTTAGTTGGACACTTATGTCATCTGGTGATAGAAAGGTGTTAGTAGCAGTCTCCTGTTGTAAATTTCCCCTGATGTTTTTTACTGTTTTACACTTTCTTTCTCTGTCTAACTAGCTTTAGAGGCCTTCTCTTTTACTTGAATTTTTTCCTCTGTCTGACTAGTTCGAGAGACGTTCTCTTTTACTTGAATAGTTTCCTCTATCTGACTAGCTCGAGAGACCTTCTCTTTTACTTGAATTTTTTCTTCTGTCTGACTAACTTGAGACACCTTCTGTTTTACTTGAATCAATATGTCTTCTTCTTCCTCTACCATTGACTGAACTGAAGGCTTTGAACTAAGCAAACAAGATATGAATGTCCACAATGGCAATGTGCCAACTGGCAGAATCCCTGGGCTTTTCTTTTCTATTCTTTTTAAATCTGCACCATGATGGTTCCATTGTGATATATTTAACAACTCCTCCTTAAAAAGCCATGGTCTACATTTTTGTATTGTATCAACAATTGCCATGACTGCTCTTGATTTTACTGGGATGCCTCCTTCCTCTAACAATTTACTTAACACTTTTTGGTTTGTTTTTTACTAATTTTTGATCCCATATTTCTACTATAATACAAACCAACAAGATAACACCAAACAAAAAAAGAGATAGAACGAAATAAAAATGGAACAACAAAAAAATTATTATAGCCTTTCTCCCTATCTGTTCCTCAGACACAAATAGTTTTTCCTCAGATGTGAGCAGTTTTTCTTCCATCTCACTCATCTCCAGGGACAGGCAACTTAAAACAAAAGAGGAATCATAAAATGGCTACCCATGCTCTCGCCCTGCCCTCAAGAGCGAGCAGTTTACCTTATCAGTTACCCTCAGTCGCTCCCCATATGAGCCACCAAATGCCGCTGTCTGGCTGGGCACAATCAGAATCCACTTGTCAAAAGAAACTAACTTTATTTTTAGAACCACACACGCCAAGCAAAACAGCCTCTCAGGAAAAATCCTCAGAACCCCAACTCCCAACACCAGCTTCCCAAAAGCCTCTCCCTCCCACACAAGCCTCTATCCACTTCTCACAATCCTCCTGCTCTTGAGGCAGATTGGCTGGGTCACGTGGGCAGAGCCAAAAAAGTCCCCCAATGAGCAGCTCCATGGTCTGAATGGGCAGGGAAACAGCCCAATAAGCATCACCGCAGAGGAGCCAATCAGCTAGATGTTGCTGGGGCTGCTGTGAGCCAATCATAAGCTGGAAGTCTGAAAGGCGGGGAAACATCTCAATGAGCATCTCCAATGAGCATCACCACAGAGGAGACAATGAGCTAGAAGTTGCTAAGGCCGCTGTGAGCCAATCATCAGCCTGCAGCTGAAAGTTTGCTGGCACCTGGAAGTTTGCTGTGGCCCCTTCGGCTGTGACTATCAACAGGATACGTATGCACCATTCACTGAAGTTAGTTTTCAGTAATAGAAAACAAATATGAATTTCAGGTGGATGAATATTTCTGAAAATAATCTTGTGAAAAGTTGATTATAAATCCACATACTTGAACATGAATGAATTTAGGGAGTGTAAATAAGACACATATATTTCATATTTTGAAAAATCTGGAGAGTGTGTATGTGTGTATACACACACACACACACACAAATTTTAAAATGTAGCAACATATATGCCAATCGAAATTCACCATGAAATATACATCATTCACAGATCTAAAAATATTCAATTTACTTAACAGGGATTTATGTATAATGTTGTTCTCCTAGGAAGCTCACCCATAGGTTCAATTTTCAGTTCCAACAGCATCTAGGAGGAGTGATCTCTTCTCAAAATTTGTATCTGCCAAATCAGCTACCGCACAAAAATATACACGTGATAAAAGGTAGGATTCTTTATGTGCATATAAAATAGATGTGCTGAATAGGATACAGAGAAAGGGAGACAGGAATTCACATATTTGTTAACTTTAAAAACACATGGAGGACTATTTCAATTAAAAATTGACTAGAATAATAACACCTACTTGCAAAAGGCAAGTCCAAATATATACCATGCCTTCTCTGAACAGCTTCTATTTCTTTTCTGTTAGGATTCTTTTTCTCCATCATATTAGGATTAGTAGTCAGATTCTAGTACAGTATGGGTTAGTGTCAGGGATTCAGTATTTCAAATGGAAAATAGGAAAATGAATCCAATGTGTATGCAAACATATGCTAAACAAAAATCTTTCCACTCTCATCCAGAAAAATGCCTTGACATTACCTTCGCCCCAAGTAAGACACAATTACAGGAGAAGAATTAGAAAATCTGTTAATACATATTTGGAATGGAAAATGCTCAGGAGTTCACAACCTTGAAGGTGGTAGAGGAGTTTCCAAAAGTAAGGGAAAGGGTAAACACTCCAGAAACATGGAGCTCTGCTTGCCTAAAGACTTCTTGAGAAACTGCCTCTGAGGTTGGGCACTTGAAATATACGTTGTTGTCAGAAGCTTTAGCTTTCTTTGTAGTGAGACCATCAAAGCTGGGTCTTCATCTATGTGACCTGGAGGATGTTGTTTCTTATTTTCCTAATGAACATGTGGCAGCAGTTCTGAATTCTCTCTTTGTAGGTAAACTGTGGCAACTTGGGGCTAAGTGTCTCCCTGTTTGGACTGTGAACCCAGTTGGTAATCCTCCAGTTTTCGTGGTGTTTCTTGCTGCTGCACTTGGAGTTTGGTATTTGCTTCTTGAAATACAAGGATTTCAACTGGGGCACAGTGCTGGAGGGATTTCTGTCACATGTGGTGTGTCAGGGTCTGCATATAAATGCACCAACCAGGCTTCTATCGCACATGCTTGCCCCCTTGACCATAGCAACTTGATTCTGAACATTGCCCTGAAAAATCTCCATATAACAAGATGCCTTTACATATAAGGGTCTGCTGGCTGCAGCATGTCAGTCACAAGCCATTTGGAAGCCAATGGCAGATCCACATGGCCCCAACACAGATGTTTTATCACACACCTGCACATCACTGCTCTAGGCCCCAACTCAGCAGTCTCCAAATTACTGGCATCTCTGTTCTACACCATTCTCATGAAACCAAGTCAATCAAGGCACTGTCTTGTACACTCATGATCAACAGCATAAGATCCAAAGTTACTCCAGTGCCATCTGGTCATGAGAATTTAAAAAATGTCATGGTACTTATCTAGCCATTTTTAAAGGATGAAGTTGGAGGCACTGTGGGTTTAAATTTATTCAGGAACCATTAAATGTTGAGGAAGTTTATTTCAATGAAAGTTCTGGAGAACTCTCAGAGGAAAGTCTTCCCAAAGAGTGACCAAAAAGTCACATGAAGCCAGGCCCATTGAGGTCTACAATATGAGGTCCATGTGAGTTTTGACTCTCAACTATTGCTGCCAAGTCTTTCAGAATGAAATCATGTGATATCCTGGCTGAGATTCCCAGTGTTCTGTGGAAAGCTACCCTGGTCCAAGATCTCAGTTTCCAAGAGCGACTCTCATGCATGGCCTCCTAAAACCCCAACACAATTCATGGCAATACTTCTCTGACGTCAGTTCTAGACCTCAGTCTCTAAGGGTATCACACCAGAGTTCAAGCCCAGGTGGACCCAGTCATCACTTCCAACCACCACACAAATAAACACAATTAAAACCAAAACACTCCCACAAGGCCCTCATCCTCTTCCATATAGACACTAATCATAACCTCTTGCTGGAGTTTTCCATGAGGGGCGCAGCCCAAGACAGTGTTCAAAAGAGCTCCCTTGCCACTTATTTTCCTAAAGTCAGCGTGGTTTTTTTACCATTTTTGTTTTGGATACACACATGGAATCTTTCTTTAGATCCATGAGGTGCTGAGAATCTAAGCCACAGCATCACACAGGGCCAAGAGGCTGAATCAGACACATCCTTATCCTAAGCAATTAAACAAAGAGCGACAGGTGATGCGCATGCATTTCCATTTGAAAACAGTTTTCATCAGTCTTCCCAAATGGGTGGACTGAGTCAAAGACCTCCTGACATTCAGGTCAACAGAACAATAGGTAAGCAAAAGGCCAAAAGAAGGGTTTTTCCACTGAGACATTACTGGTCACACTGATATCTGTGTTTTCTGAGATGCTCCCATTTCCTTCAGCTATCCAGTACATGGCCATGTCACAGAGCTGGGAGGGGTACATATCCTGGACACAAATCCATAAGACTATTTTGGAGAGTGGCCAGAATTTAGGAAGAAAACATGAACTTAGGAATTTAGTAGGTGTTGCACATCTATAAGACAAGCCACAGTCCATTAATAAATCGGGCAGGATGAATGCTGGGAAGCTTCCTAATAGACAGGACACATCCTTGATGCATTCTCTTTTCTAATGTCTTCAACCATGGACACAGTGGAATACATAGATAAAGAAACACTCACCTTGTCAAACGACCTACTATAAAGAGTCCACACCAAACCAAAAAAAAACCGCCTTTTCCACCTATTCTCAGAAGATGAGACAGAACCAAAAACTCACACCCACACCCACAAAGGCACCTCCTTTCCCCAAGTAGGTCTGTGACTATACAGTGTGTCCTCTGAATGGTGGGCCATACTATGTTACCCCAAAATGGCCTGTCTTGTCTCAGATCTGTTTTCTTTGGCCAACTCTGTGAAGTTGTGAGGATCCATTGGTGAGCCACTTTCTGCTTTCTCAGGAAGGGCCCCTCTTCAGAGCTTTTCTGGCATTTGGCCATCCTCACATCAGTAGGTACCAAGAAAGACTGACTCTGTCCTTGGTAAATCCAAACAAGTGAGACCACTGGGACTGGTACTGGGACTGGCTCTGTGTGCCTGGTTTCCTGGATCCCAAGTTCAGAGATTCCATCACCAAGAAAGTGAGGTAGGTCACTTCCTTCAGGAACTGAATGAGGTCACAGCCTTGGCAACCACTTTGTCCTAACAGATGCTTCCAAGGGTCCCATGAGATGGAGGCTGCACCTACTTCCTCTGACATTTTCATAAGTTAGAATGGTATATCAACCATAGGTACTGGGGAACAGCTCTCCACAGAGGCTTGGTTTGGTCCATCTTCTCTACATTAAGAAGAGAGATTCTGATTAAGACACAACCCTTTATCCTGACCATGTTTTTTTGCCATGGAAGATGACTTTTGCCCTCTCAGGTCATTCATAGCATCCTACACATTCTCCAGGGATTATTTCTACATGGACCTTTGAGGTTCTCAGCAGGTGGAAGATCCATACATTCCTGTATTGTAATACCAACTCTGTCTCTGCTCTTCTGTAAAGTTAGATTGAGGAACAGTGTATGGTTAGGATTAATAACATGTTCAATATGGGTAAGAAATCATTCTGCTTGATGAACAATGTTATTGGAAACCTGCGATATTTACATGAAAATATAGGTGAAATATAAGTATTGAAATATAAATCTAGGTAAGATTTGAATCCTAGAAGGGAATTTGGCCTTTGAGTGGGATACTTAGCTTTGAATTATGTTCTGCACATATGTCTCAGATAAATTGATATGCAATGGCATAGATCCTTGTACCTTCGATGATTGAATGTAGAAGAGAGCATCCAGTTAAAAAAGGGATTTTTGCTAGGATTAGGAATATAGTCGGTAGGATTACGAAGAAGATTGAGTATAGAATTTGGACCAAAAGTTCTTTAGCAATAGGGTTTCTGGTAGAGATTGAATATAAATGTCAGCACATGTGAAGAGTCAGTCACAATGATGAACTGGGGAAAAAAGTAGGAAAGCAGATGTGAATAGAGAGTAGGAAATCAGGCAAATTATAAAATGAGTGAGAGGTTTAGACAGTTTCAACAGGGTGAGATTGAAAATGTAGTCTTAGGAAGAAACACATATGTAATCACCAATAGGATTGACATTTGAGAGCATTAGGCAACCTGGACATGGATGTTTTTAGTAATCCATGTTCACTTTCCATTTAGGCTTTGGGACAGTCATAAGTGTGACCTTTGCATTTTGTGTCCAGAATATTACTGTGATAAAATGTATATGTAGATCAGTTGACATGCATATTTTTTCCACCATTTCTGGGAGCAATATTTTGAAGATATAGAAATTATTGTTGGGAGTACACAGAGGTGTACCATGTGTCTATCAATATATAGACAATGCATGAATAGACCATACTGTGAATAAATGATATAACTGGTTTCACTTTGAATAATGGATTGAATTGATATCTGAAAGTATACAAGAAATATTATATTGATGTACAATCATTCATTTAAACCAGTTTTACATCTAATGGTAATATTAGTGTTATGTTTTATCATGACGGGTGTGTCAGTTTTGCTTCAAAAGTGATAATGGAAATCGAAAATAATGTGTTTGGAAAGAAGTGTCACAAAAAGAGAAGTCAAGAAACATGGAGGAATACATGTGTTCTGAAGCAAAAGTGATTGAAAGCAAAACAAATGTGTATATATTTGCTAAATTGTGGATGAAATATACATCCTATGATGTGCATTAACTGGAGAAATAGTAATGTACCAGTGTTGAATAAAAATGAACGTCAAAATACACATTATATCACATAGGAATCTTCTTGCATTGATGTTAAACTGGGTCAGTTACTGTATAAATATTAGAATTTTATTTTGGTGTTATAATACAATTTATTTTAGCACTAGCATGCCACAGAATGTAGAAGAAAGAGCAATGGATTTTTAGTTATAACACTAATAATCTAGCATTTAATGATTATTTTGGGGATTCTAGAATTTACATAAGGCTATGCAACATAATTTTTTGTATTTAACATTCATAAAATCTTGGAATTTTGGTAATATTTCTCCTTTTTTTATTTTTTCAGTTGTTGATAGACCTTCATTTTATTTATTCGTATGTGGTGCTGAGAATATAACCCACTGCCTCACACATGCTAGACAAGCATGTTAACACTGAGTCACAAACCCAGCCCCTCCACTTTTATCTTTTCATCAAACACTCCTCTCCCTCTTCTTTACTCACGTTCTTCCTCATTTTCCCCCTTCTCTCTCTTCCTTTTTCATTTTCCCTCCATAAGTATTTTTCTCTCATAGCATTACAAACAGTACTATGCTATGAAATTTACATTTAAAACTGTTTTTTATAGTCATTCTTTTTTCTTGAGAAAATTTAAAAATTATAACCACCTGATAAATATATTACAATACATTTATTATGCATATGTATCTATATTCATGCATATGTGTTATATATATTTAAAAGTACTTTGATTAGCCTGTTAGAAATAATATAGACCAAGTCTTTCTTAATTCTCAAGTCTTCCAGAATTAACATCTTACAGTGAAAATCAAATAAACATATTTAAGTAAACAGGTATCATTCTTATTTATCAATACTGATAATTTAAGGTTTTTATATCACATTTAGCTGTAATATGGCATATTAACACTTTTGAATTAGAGAATTTTTTTTGAACAACCTATTATTTAAGGACCATATGCACTGACATTTTAAATGGCTTTCTTGTGATTTCACTTTCTATCAATTGCATATTAATTGCCAAATACTTATTTTAGTAATTTTCATATTCATAATTGATATAAAGTCAATTGATTAATTCTTTTTGTAAGGAGTTACTAATTACAGTAGGGACAGTATTAATAATTCTAAATCTTTATAAAAATGGTACAAAAATATTTTCATGCAAAATTATGTATAATTGCATGCTCTAAATGTTTGATTGTTGATACATATAATAAAGAGCTTTTGATGAGTCTCTTCCCCAGTAAAACAGAAAATGCAAAGATATAGTTGGGTATGTATGTCCAAACAAACATATGGAAAAATACACATTATCATCTAGAAACTATTAAATAAAAGATGAAAAGAACAATCCAACACATTGTACTAACTTGTCAGATGAGGTAGTATTCTTGAAGAATAGCCTAAGTCTAGACCTGGTCCATGTCAAAATATTCACAAAAAAATAAAATATGAAAAATATAGGAAATGCTATGAGTTTTTCTTGAAGGTAAGTGGATTATCCTTTAATCTCAATTATGTGCATTTTTAAAAGCCAGTTTTCTGGTAAAATAAATTTGTGATAGTTACAAGTACACAAAACAAAGTTTCTGCTTAGCAAAATGAATGCATCTCAACTCTTTTTTAGCTGATTTCTTCCCACTCAACTTTAAACCTTTATTTATTTATTTTTTATTGGTTGTTCAAAACATTACAAAGCTCATCCTATATCATCTTTCATACATTTGACTCAATTGGGTTATGAACTCCCAATTTTCCCCAAATACGAGTTGCAGAATCACATCGGTTACACATTCACATTTTTACATAATGTCATATTAGTGACTGTTGTATTCTGCTACATTTCCTATCCCCTACTATCCCCTACTATACCCCCTCCCATCCCCTCCCATCTTCTTTCTCTACCTCATCTGCTGTTGTTCACTTCTCTCCCTTGCCCCACCTTTCCCCAATTTTCCCTACCCCATTGTTTGAAGATGCTATCCTACTTCCATTGCATGCTTTTAGCCCCTTTTTCAAATATAAGAAAGTTGTAATTTTGAGGATTGGTTTCTGTGTCCTCTATTCTGTACCATTGTTCCACCTGCCTATTTTGTTACCAGTACCACGCTGTTTTTGTTACTATTGCTTTTAGTACAGTTTGAACTCCGGTATCACTATACCTCCAGATTCATATTTTCTGTTTAGAGTTGCTTTTGCTATTCTGGGTCTTTTGTTTTTCCATCTTCTAAGATCTTCTTCTCTCTCTCTCTTTAGGGTTCTGTAGTTTTCAGTATATAAAACTTTCACATCTTTTGTTAGGTTGATTCCCAAGTATCTTATTTTATTTGAGGATATTGTGAATGGAGTGGTTTTCCTCATTTCCATTTCAGAAGTTGTGTTGCTGACATACAGGAATGCCTTTCATTTATGCGTGTTAATTTTATATTCTGCCACTTTGCTGAATTCATTTATTAACTCTAGCCGTTTCATTGTAGACCCTTTGGGGTCTGTTAAATATATTTTCATGACATCTGCAAATAGCGATAATTTAAATACTTCTTTTCCTATTTTTATGCCTTTAATTTTTTTTGTCTGTCTAATTGTTCTGGCTAGTATTTCAAGAACTAAATTGAATAGAAGTGGTGATAGAGGGCATCCCTGTTTTGTTCCAGATTTTAGAGGGAATGCCTTCAGTTTTTCCACATTTAGGATGATGCTAGCCTGAGGTTTAGCATATAGCTTTTACAATGTTGAGGTAAGTTCCTGTTATCCCTAGTTTTTCTAGTGTTTTGAACATAAAGTGATGCTGAACTTTGTCAAATGTTTTTTCTGCATCTATTGAGATGATCATATGGTTCTTGTCTTTATGTCTATTGATGTGGTGAATGGCATTTATTGATTTCCGTATATTGAACAAGCCTTGCATCCCAGGGATGAATCTTACTTGATCATGGTGCACAATTTTTTTGATATGCTTTTGTATTTGATTCGCCAGGATTTTATTGACAAGTTTTGCATCGAAGTTCATTAGAGATATTGGTCTGTAGTTTTCTTTCTTTGAAGTGTCTTTGTCTGGTTTCGGGATCAGGGTGATTTATCCTCATAGAATAAATTTGGAAAAGCTCCTTCTTTTTGTTTTTCTTGAAATAGCTTGAAAAATATTGGTATTAATTCTTCTTTAAAGGTTTTGTAGAACTCCGCTGTATACCCATCCGGTCCATGGCTTCTTTTGGTTGGTAGTTTTTGATGGCTTCTTTCATTTTTTCCTTTGTTATTGGTCTGTTTAAATTGCGTGTGTCTTCCTGACTCAATCTGGGCAGATCTTATGACTTAAAAAATTCATCGATATCTTCACTATGTTCTATTTTATTGGAATATAGTGTTTCAAAATACTTTCTAATTATCTTCTGTATTTCTGTAGTGTCTGTTGTGATATTGCCTGTTTCATCCCGTATGTTAGTAATTTGAGTTCTCTCTCTTCTTCTCTTCATTAGCATGGCTGTGGGCCTGTCAATCTTATTTATTTTTTCAAAGAACCAACTTTTAGTTTTATCAAATTTTTTAATTTTTTTTTGTTTCAATTTTGTTGATTTCTGCTCTAAATTTAATTATTTCTTGTCTTCTACTACATTTGCTGTTGTTTTGCTCTTCCTTTTCTAGGTTTTTGAGGTGTAGTGTGAGTTCATTTATTTGTTGATTTTTTTCTTTTTTTGAGGAAAGAACTCCAAGAAATGAACTTCCCTCTTAAACTGCTTTCATTGTGTCCCATCGATTCCGGTATGTTGTGTCTGTATTGTCATTTGTCTCTAAGAATTTTTTTTATCTCCTCCATTATGTCTTCTGTAACCCATTGATAATTCAGTAGCATGTTGTTCATTTTCCATGTGATGTAGGATTTTTCCTTCCTTCTTTCATCATTGATTTCAAGTTTCATTCCATTATTATCAGATATAGTGCATGGTATAATCTCCATGCTTTTATATTTACTAAGAATTGCCCTATGGCATAATATATTGTCTATCTTTGAGTAGGATCCATGTGAAACTGAGAAGAACGTGTATCCACTTGATGATGGCTGATATATTCTATATATGTCGTTTAAGTCTAGGTTACAAATTATGCTGTTGAGTTTGATAGTTTCTTTATTCAGTTCTTGTCTAGAGAATCTGTCTAATGCCGAGAGTGGTGTCTTGAAGTCACCCATAATTATTGTGTTGTAGTCTATTTGGCTATTGAACTTGAGGAGAGTTTGTTTTATGAACATTGCAGCTCCATTGCTTGGTGCATACAAATTCATAATTGTTATGTCTTGTTGGTGGATGGTTTCTTTTAACAGAATATAGTGTCCTTCTTTATCCCTTTTGATTAACTTAGGTTTGAAGTTGATTTTATTCCACATGAGTATGGCCACTCCTTCTTGCTTCTGAGGGCCATGTGAGTGGTATGATTTTTCCCAACCTTTTACCTTCACCCTGTGTATGTCTTTTCCTATCATATGAGTCTCCTTAAGGCAGCATATTGTTGGATTTATTTTTTTTGATCCAGGTTACTAGCCCATTCTCTTGATTGGTGAATTTAGGCCATTAACATTTAAGGTTACAATTGAAATATGATTTGTTCTTCCAATCATGTTTATTTATTTATTATGTTTTAGTTTGGCTAGTTTTTACTTTTTTGGTTATTTTCCTCCCCCTTTACTGAGATACCCCCTGCTGTTAGTTTTCGGCACTATTTATCAATTCCTCTTCTTGTAGTATTTTGCTCAAAATGCTTTGCAGTGCTGGTTTTCTGGCTGCGAATTCTTTTAGCTTTTGTTTATTGTGAAAGACTTTAATTTCGTTTTCAAATCTGAACCTTAATTTTGCTGGATACAGTATTCTTGTTTGGAATCCATTATTTTTCAGCATTTGAAATACATTGTTCAAGGATCTTCTCGCTTTCAAAGTCTGTGATGAAAAATCAGTCATTAACCTAATTGGTTTTCCCCTGAATGTAATCTGCCTCCTTTCTCTTATAGTGTTTAATATTCTCTCCTTGTTCTGTATGTTGGCTATCTTCATAATTATATGTCTTGGAGTTTGTCTATTATGATTTTGAATGTTTGGGGTCCTGTAGGCTTCCAGGATTTGACAATCCGATCCATCTTTCATCTCTGGGATGCTTTCTAGAATTATTTTATTTAATATGTTCTCCATTCCTTTGGTTTGAATCTCTATGCCTTCTTCTATCCCAATGACTCTCATTTTTTATGACATCCAATATCTCTTGAAAAGATTGCTAGTGGGATTTAAGCCTCTTTTCTGTGTTGATTATATTCTTTTCAAGTTGATAAACTTTGTCTTCATTATCTGATATTCTGACTTCTGCTTGATCTAGTCTATTTGTAATATTCCCGTTTGAGTTTTTAATTTGGTTAATACTTTCCTGCATTTCTAGTATTACTGTTTGATTTCTTTTAAGATGTCTATCTCCTGGTAAAGCTCGTTGTTTGCCATTTGAGTTTGTTAGTTTAATTCATTTTCAAAATATACTTTTATTGCTTGGACTTGCTGCCTCATGTCTTCTCTAATATTCCTTTCCATCTGAGTTAGGTATGCCTTAAGTTCTTTCCCTATCCCTGTTTCTGATGCTTCTAGGTCCTCCTGTAGAATTAAGTTGTCCTGCATTGTTTGTACTCCTTTCTTTCCCTTGTTTTTTCATGATGCTCATGTTACTTTCCAGCTCTATTTGATTGCTGTGTTTCTGTTTTATTCTATAGATTTGTTTCGGTGTTGTGTATCTCTGTTGTCTCTCCTTTGTGTTGGTAGACTATGCCTGCTAAAGTGGATTCCACTTGTAGGGAATTCCGAAGGCCGAGCTCCAGTGACGTCACCCCTCTGCTTTGGCGGGCCCAGGCTCCTTGCCGAAATGTTCGAATACGGGGATGGAACTGGACTGTCTCCAGTTGGTTTCAGCTCTAGGTCACTGGCGGGTGGGCAATCACTAGCCACCCAGTGGCGCAGTCGGTCTCCTGCGCGCCGGTGTTCTCCAGACGCCCAGTCACGCGGACAGCAGGTGGACTGTCACCTGCGCTTCTGTGTTCTCCAGCTTCCCAGTCACAAGAGCCTGGCCTCTAGTACCCTGGTTTCTCCTGCTAGTCCTGGTTTCTCCTGCTAGACTAGATTTCCCCTGAGTGATGCTTCTCTGCAGTTCAATCTGTATTCTGGGCCTGTCATTTGTTGGGTGTGGAGGGTGTCTATTGGAACACAGACACTCTATTGTTTTGAGGATCAGTCAGACTGGATCTCCGGTTGCACATTTGGCTCGTTTTTCAGACCCAATTACCAGATCTCAGTGCTAAAAATCTTTCTTATAGGTTTTGGTGCACCCCCATTTTGCTGTAAGTTCTTAACAAGATAGTTTTTTGTGGTTCTATCTCGTTATTCACCTGTGCAGTGGCGGGTTACACTGGGTGTGATGCACTCTATTCGTGGCCATCAGGCAATGATGAAATATTATGCTTTGTATGCAGCATTTACTGAAGTTAGTTTTCAGTATTAGGAAACAAATATGTATTTCAGGTGAATGAATAATCTGAATTTCTGAGAATAATCTTGTGAAAAGTTGATTATAAATCCACATACGTGAATATGAATGATTTTAGGGAGTGTATAATAAGACACATATATTTCATATTTTGAAAAATCTGGAGAGTGATATATATATATATATATATATATATATATATATATATATATACAGAAATACACTCACAGACATTAAAAAGTAGCAATATATATGCCAATCGAAATTCAAAATGAAATATATATCCTTCACATATCCAAAAAAATACATTTTACTGAAAATGGATTTATGTATAATGTTGTTCAACTAGGAGGCTCACCCATAGGTTGAAATTTCAGTTCCAAAAGGGTTTAGGAGGAGTGATCTCTTCTCACAATTTGTATCTGCCAAGTCAGCCACCTCAGAAGAAAGTCTGTGTGATACCAGGTAGTATTCTATATGAGCATATAAAAATACATGTGCTGAATAGGTGACAGAGAAAGGGAAGAGGAATTCACATATTTGTTAACGTTAAAAACACATGGAGAAATATTTCAATAAACATTGACTATATTTATAACTCCAACCCCATATAATGCAAAAGGGAAGTCCAAGTATACACCATGCCTTCTCTGAACTGTTTGTATTTCCATTCTGTTAGGGTTACTATTCTCCATCATATTAGGATTAGTAGTCAGAGTCTAGTAGGTTATGGATTAGTGTCAGAGATTCAGTATTTCGAATAGAAAATAGGAAAATAAACCCATTGTGTTTGCAAATATGTGTGATACAAAAATCTTCCCACTCTCAGTCAGAACAATGCCTTGACATTACCTTCTCCCCTAATAAGACACAATTAGATGAGAAGAGTTAGAAAATCTGTGAATACATATCTGGAATGGAATATTCTCGATGTTCACAAGCTTGGAGGTGGTAGAGGAGTTTCCAAAAGTAAGGGACAGGGTAAACACTCCACAAACATGGAGCTCTGCAGGCCTAAAGACATATTGAGAAACTGCCTCTGAGTTTGGGCACTTAAAATGTATCTTGTGGTCCGAAGCTTTAGCTTCCTCTATAGTGAGAGCATCAAAACTGGTCTGCATCTATGTGACCTGGGGGACATGGTATCTTATTTTCCAATGAACATGAGGCAGCAGTGCTGAATTCTCACTTTGTAGGTAAACTGTGGCAACTGGAGTCTAAGGGTCTCTCTGTGTGGACTGTGAAGCTAATTGATCATGCTCTACTTTTCTTAGTAGAGCACTGGGAGTTTGTTATTTGCTTCACAAATACAAGGAGTTCAACTTGGTCAGAGTGCTGGAGGGAGTTCTGTCACATGTGGTGCCTCAGGGTCTGCAGGAGAATGCACCAGTCAGGCTTCTATTTCACATAGTTTGCCCCCTTGACCATATCATCCTGATTCTGAACATTGCCCTGAAACCTCTCCATATAACAAGATGCCTTTACATATAAGGGTCTGCTTGCTGCACCATGTCAGTTACAAGCCATTTGGAAGCCAATGGCAGATCTACATGGCCCCAACACAAATGTTTTATCACACACCTGCCCACCACTGTTCTAGTCCCACTACTCAGCAGGCTCCAACTTACTGGCATCTCTGTTCTACACCATTTTTAAGAAACGCAGTCAATCAAGGCACTGTCTGGTATACTCATGATCAGCAACTGGACATCAAAAAGTTCTCTAGTGCCACCTGGTCATGAAAATTTCAAAAATTCCATGGTATTTCTCTAGCCATTTTTCAAGGATGAAGTTGGAGGCACTATGATTTTCAATTCACTCAGGAACCATTAAATGTTGAGGAAGCTCATTTCAATGAAAGCTCTGGAGAACACTCACAGGCAAGGCTTCCCAAAGGGTCGCCAAAAGGTCACATGAAGCCAGGCCCATTGAGGTCTGCAATGTGAGATCATGTGTGTTTTGCCTCTCAACTATGGCTGCCAAGTCTTTCAGAATAAAATCATGTGATATTCTGGCTGAGATTCCTCGTGCCTTGTGGAAAGCCTTTCTGGGCACAGATCTCAGTTTCAAAGGGCGACTGTCATTCATGGCCTCCTAAAATCCCAACACAACTCATGGCAATAATTCTCTGAGGTCAGTTCCAGAACTCAGTCTCTAAGGGGAATCACACCAGAGTTCAAGACCAGGTGTAGCCAGTCATCTTTTTCAACCGCCACACAAACTTCCAAAATTAAAACCCAAACACTCCCACAAGGCCCTCATCTTCTTCCATATAGATACTCATTATAAACTCTGGCTGGAGGTTTCCATGAGGGATGCAGAACAAGACAGTGTCCAAAGTTAGCTCCCTTGCCCCTCATTTGCCTAAAGTCGGGGTGGCCTGAACACCTTCCTGTGAACCTGGAGTGATCAAATAGTGTGCAGTTAATACTGCTCTGCTTCTCCAATTTGAGGACGACTGACTGTGGGGTTTAGATTCTTTATGTGAATTGGAAGCATGAGAAAATGCAAGCACCTTTGGGCTTGCCTCTCCTTGGCTTTGAAGAATGCATTTGACCCAAAGAATCCCTCTTCTCACTTGATGGAGGTCAGGAACCTTACAGAGGAAGGCAAGAGACTTCATCCGCAATGACTGCTCTTTTGATCATTTTGGTTTTGGATGAACACATGGGATCCATCAGGTGCTGAGAATCTAACCACAGCCTCACACAGGGCCAAGAGGCTGTTTCAGACAAATCCATTTCCAAAGCAATTAAGCAAAGAACTACAGGTGATGTCCATTCATTTCCATTTGAAAACTTTTTTCTTCAGGCTTCACAAAGAATTGGCCTGTGGTAAATACCTTCCTGATATTCAGGGCAACAGAACAATAGGTAAGCAAAAAGCCCAAATCAGGGTTTCTCCACTGAGACTTTCCTGGTCACACTAGCTACCCACTACATGGCCATATAACAGAGCTTTTAGGTGGTAAATATCTTGGACACAAAACCATGAAGCTATTCTTCAGAGTGTCCAGAATTCAGAAAAAAAACAGAAACTTATGAAGATATCAGGTGTTGCCCTTTGATAACAAAAGCCACAGTCCATTTATAAATTGGGCAAGATGAATGCTGGGAAGCTTTCTACTAGACAGGACACATCCTTTGATGCATTCTTATTTCTAATGTCTACAACCACGGACACAGTGGGATACACAGACATAGAAGCACTCGCATTGCAAAACGACTAACTAGAAACAGTCCACGCCAATCCAAACAAACAGTCTTTCCTACCTATTCTCAGAACATGAGACAAGACCATGAACATACACCCACACCCACAAAGGCACCACCTTTGCTCCAAGTAGTTCTGTGATTACCCAGAGTGTCCTCTGAATGGTGGGCCATACTATATTCCCCCCAAATGGCCTGTCCTGTCTCAAATCTGGTCTCCTTGGCCAATTCTGTGAAGTTGTCATTAGCCATGGGTGAGCCACTACCTGCTTTCTCAGGAAAGGCCCCTCTTCAGAGCTTTTCTGGCATTTGAACATCCTCACATCTGTAGGCACTAAGAAAGACTGACTCTTTCCTTGGTAAATTGAAGCAAGTGAGACCACTGGGCCTGGGACTGCGACTGGCTCTGGGTGCCATTCTTCCTGGATCCCAAGTTCAGAGAGTTCCATCACAAAGGAAGTGAGGTGAGGTCACTTCCTTCAGAAACTGAATGAGGTCACTGCTTTGGCAAGAACTTTGTCCAAATAGTTACTTCTAAGGGCCCATGAGATGGAGGCTGTTCCTACTTCCTGTAACACTTTCAAAAGTTAGAATTGTATATCAACCATAGGCACCTGGGAACACCTCTTCACACAGGCCTGGTTTGGTCTATCTTCTCTACATTAAGTTGATAGAGGCTGATACAGACACATCCCTTCATCCTCACCAGGTTGTTTGCCATGGAAGATGACTTTTGCTCTCTCGGGAACTTCACAGCTGCCTACATCTTCTCCAGGGATTATTTCTACATGGACCTTTGATGTTCTCAGCAGGTGGAAGATTCCCTACATTCCGGTATTTAAAGAGAAACTCTGTCCCTCCTCTTCTGTAAAGTTAGATTGAGGTAACAGTGTATATTTAGGGTTAATAACATGTTCGATTTGGGTTAGGAATCTCTCTGCCGGATGAATAATGGTATTGGGAACCTGTGATATTTACAAGAATATATAGGTGAAATATAAGTATGAAAACAGAAATGTAGGTAAGATATGAAGCCAGAAGGGCAAAGGGCCCTTGAGTGGGATACTTAGGTTTGAATTATGTTCTGCACATGTGTCTCAGATGAATTGATATAAAATGGCATAGGACCTTTTACCTTGAATGATTGATTGTTGAAGAGAACATCGAGTTAAAAAGTGATAGTCAGTAGGATTAGTAAGATAGTCAGTAGGTTTATAAAGAAGAGTGAGTATAGGATTTGGACCAAAAGTTCTTTAGCAATAGAGTTTCGGGTAGAGAGTGAATGTAAATGTCAGCATATGTGAAGTATGAGTCACAATGATGAACTAGGGAAAATATGTAGGAAAGCAGATATCAATAGAGATATTAGGAAATCAGGCAAAGTGTAAAGTGAGTGATAGAATTAGACATTTCCAACAGGCTTGAGAATATATAATCTTAGGAAGAAACAAATATGTAGTCATCAATTGGATTGACATTTGAGAGCATTAGGTAACCAGGACATGGTTGTTTTTGATAATCCATGCTCACTTTCCATTTAGGCTTTGATACAATCATGAGTTTGACCTTTGCTTTTTGTGTCCAGAATATTACTGTGATAAAATGTATATATAGATAAGGTGACATCAGTATTTCTTCCACCATTTCTGGGAGCAATATTTTGAAGAGGTACAAATTAGTAATGGGGGGACAAATAGGTGTACACTGTGTTTATGAATATAGAGATAATGCATTAATAGACCATACAGTGAATAAATAACATAACTGGTTCCAACTTTAAATAATGGATTGAATTGAAATGTGAAAATATACAGGAAATTTTATATTGATATGCATACATTCATTCCAACCAGTTTTACATCTAATGGTAATATTAATGTTATAGTTTATCATGAAGAGTGTGTGAGTTTAGCTTCAAAATTGATTATGGAAATCGAAAATAATGTGTTTGGAAAGAAGTCTCATGAAAAGACCAGTCAAGTAACATGGAAGAATTCATGTGTTCTGAAGCAGGAAGTGAAACAAATTCTTATTAATTTGCTAACTTGTGGATGAAATATATGTCCTATGATGTGCAAAAACTGAAGAAATACTAATGTACCAGTGTTGAATTAAAATAAAGGTCAAAATAGACATTAAGTCCCATAGGAATCTACTTGCATTGATGTTAAACTGGGTCTGTTGCTGTAGAAATATTAGGATTTGTAAGCACCATTGATTGAAGTTAGTTCTCATACTGGGAAACAAATATGTATTTCAGGTAGATGAATATTTCTGAGAATAATCTTGTGAAAAGTTGATTATAAATCCACATACATGAACATGAATGAATTGATGGAGTGTATATAAGAGACATATATTTTATATTTTATAAAATCTGGAGAGTGTGTGTGTGTGTGTGTATATATATATATATATATATATATATATATATATATATATATATATATATACAGAAAAACACAAAAATACATTAAAAAGTATCAATATATATGCCAAACGTAATTTATCAGTAATATATATCATCCACAGATGAAAATATATTTATTTTACTGAACATGGATTTATGTATATATTGTTCTACTGGGAAGCTCACCCATAGTTTTAATTTTCAGTTCCACCAGCGTTTACGAGATCTCTTCTCACAACTTGTTTCTGCCCAGTCAGCCATCTCAAAAAAATGTACGTGTGAGACCACGTAGGATTCTATATTTGCATATAAAAATACATCTTCTGAGTAGGCTACATAGAAAGGAAGACAGGAATTTACATATGTGTTAACATTAAAAACACATGGAGGACTATTTCAATTAAAAATTGAGTAGATTTAGAATACCTACCCTCTATCATGCAAAAAGGAAGTCCAACAATACACCATGCCTGCTGTAAACTGCTTGTATTTTCATTCTGTTTGGGTATTTTTCTCCATCATATTAGGATTAGTAGTCAGAGTCTAGTAGGGTATGAGTTAGTGTCAAGAATTCAGTATTTCAAATGGAAAATTGTAAAATGAATCAATGTGTATGCAAATGTGTGCTACACAAAAATTTTCCCACTCTCATTCAGAACAATGCCTTGACATTACCTTCACCCCAAGTAAGACACATTTAGAGGAGAAGAGTTAGACAATCTTTGAATACATATCTGAAATGAAAAATGTTCAGGAGTTCACAACCTTGGAGTTGGTAGAGGAGTTTCCAAAAGTAAGGGACAGTGTAAAATCTCCACAAACATGGAGATTTACCAGCCTAAAGACTTCTGGAGAAACTGCCTCTAGGTTGGGCACTTGAAATATATGTTGTTGTCAGGAGCTTTAGCTTCCTTTCTAGTGAGACAATCAAAGCTTGGTCTGCACATCTGTGACCTGGAGGACATGGTTTATAATTCTCCAATGAACATGAAGCAGCAGTGTTGATTTCTCTCTTTGTAGGTAAACTATGGCCACTGGGTCTAAGTGTCTCCCCATGTAGACTGCTAAGCCATTAGGTCATCCTCCACTTTTCAAAACGTTTCTTGATACTGCACTCGGAGTTTGGTATTTGCTTCATGAAATACAAGGAGTTCAACTGGGACAAAGGGCTGGAGGAAGTTCTTTCACGTGTGGTGGGTCAGGGTCTGCAGGAGAATGCACCAACAGGGCTTGTATACCACATAGGTTGCTCCCTTGACCATAGAAACCTGATTTTGAACATTGCCCTGAAACCTCTCTATATAACCAGATGTCTTTACATATAGGATCTGCTGGCTGCACCATGTCAGTCTCAAGCAATTTGGAAGCCAATGGCAGATCCACATGACCCCACCACAGATGTTTTATCACACACTTGCTCACCACCGCTCTGGGCCCATTACTCAACAGGCTTCAAATGACTGGCATCTCTTTTCTACAACATTTTCATGAAAACCAGTCAATCAACACACTGTCTGGTACACTCATGATCAGCAACTGGACATCCAAATGTTCTCCAGTGCCACCTGGTCAAGGAAATTTCAAAAAATTCATGGTATTTATCTAGCCAATTTTCAAGGATGAAGTTGGAGACACTGTGGGTTTCAATTCATTCAGAAACTATTTAATGGTGAGGAAGCTCATTTCAATGAAAGCTCTGGAGAACTCTCACAGGCAAGGCTTCCCAAAGAGTGGCCAAAAGGTCACATGAAGCCAGGCCCATTGAGGTCTACAATTGAGGTCCATGTGTGTTTTGACTATCAAATATGTCTGACAAGTTTTTCAGAATAAAATTGTGTGATATCCTCCTGAGATTCCCAGTGCTCTGTGGAAAGCGACACTGGGCCTAGATCTCAGTTTCCAAGGGTGACTCTCATGCGTGGCCTCCTAAATCCCAACACAATTCATGGCAATATTTCTCTGAGGTAAGTTCCAGAACTCAGTCTCTAAGGGGAATGACACCATAGTTCAAGCCCAGTTGGATCCAGTCATCTCTTCCAACCGCCACACGAATGACCACAATTAAAACCAAAACACTCCCACATGGCCCTCATCTTGTTAAATATAGACACTCATCATAAACTCTGGCTGGAGGTTTCCATGCGGGACGCATCCCAAGACAGTGTCCAAAATATTCTCCCTTGCCCCTCATTTGCCTAAAGTCAGGGTGGCCTGGACACCCTTCCTGTGAACCAGAAGTGATCAAATAGGCCTGCTGTTAATACTGCTCTGCTTCTCCAATTTGAGCCCTATTGACTCTCAGGTATAGATTTTTTTATGTGATTTGGAGTCACGAGAAAACACAAGCACCTCTGCAGGACTTTGAAAAACTCATTTGACCAAAAGGATCCCTGTCTCACTTGATAGAGGTCAGGTACCTAACAGAGGAAGGCAAGAGACTCATCCACAATTACTGAATTTTTGCCATTATGGTTTTGATTGCACACATGGTATCTATCTTTAGATCCATCATGTGCTGAAAATTTAAGCCACAACCTCATACAGGGCTAGGAGGCTGATTCAAACACATCCCTTTCCAAAGCAAAGAACCACAAGTTATTCCCATTTATTTCCATTTTAAAACTGTTTTATTCAGGCTTCACAAAGGGGTGGCCTGAGGCAAAGACCTTCCTGACATTCAGGGCAAAAGAACAATAGGTAAGCAAATGAACCAAAATATGGTTTCTTCACTGAGCGTTTACTGGTCACAATGATGTCTGAGTTTTCTAAGATGTTCCCATTTCCTATAGCTATCAAGTACATGGCCATGTCACAGAGCTTGGGGGTGGTATGTATCTTGGACACAAAACTATGAGGCTATTCTGGAGAGTGGCCAGAATTCAGGAAGAAAACAGGAACTTAGGAAGTTAGTAGGTGTTGCCCATCCATAAGGAAAGCCACAGTCCATTCATCAACTAGGCCTCATGAATGCTGGAAAGTTTTCCACTAGACAGGACACATACATTGATACATTCTCTTTTCGAATGTCTACAACCATGGACAGAGTGGGATACACAGACATAGAAGCACTCGCCTAGTCAAACGACTTTCTAGAAACAGTCCACTCCAATCAAAACAACAACCTTTCCTACCTATTCTCAGAACATGAGACAAAACCACAAACTCACACCCACACCCACAAAGGCACCTCCTTAACTCAAGTAGGTCTGTGACTATCCGGAGTGTCCTCTGAATAGTGGGCCATACTATGTTCCCCTAAAATGGCCTGTACTGTCTCAGATCTGGTCTCCTTGGCCAACTCTGTGAAGTTGTCAACAGCCAGCGGTGAACCACTACCTGCTTTCTCAGTAAAGGCCCCTCTTCAGAGCTCTTCAGGCATTTGGCAATCCTCATATCAGTAGGTACCAAGGAAGACTGGCTCTGTCCTTGGTAAATCCAAACAAGTGAGACCACTGGGATTGGGACTTGGACTGGCTCTCGGTGCCTGGCTTCCTGGATCCCAAATTCAGAGATTTCCATCACCAGGAAAGTGAGGTGAGGTCACTTCCTTCAGGAACTGAATGAGGTCACTGCCTTGGCAACCACTTTGTCCTACCAGATTCATCCAAGGTTCCCATGAGATGGAGGCTGCCACTACTTCCTGTGACACTTTCACAAGTTAGAATGGTATATCAACCATAGGCACCTGGGAACAGCTCTCCACACAGGCATGGTTTGATCAATATTCTCTACATTAAGAAAGGAGAGGCTGATTCAGACACATCCCTTAATACTGACCAGGTTGTTTGTCATGGAAGATGACTTTTGCTCTATTAGGTCCTTCATAGCTGCCTGCAACTTCTCCAGGGTATCATTTCTGCTTGTACCTTTGATGTTCTCAGCAGGTGGAAGAGCCCCTACATTACTGTATTGTAAGACAAACTCTCTTCCGGCTCTTCTGTACAGTTAGTTTGAGGGTACAGTGTATGGTTAGAGTAATAACAGGTTTGATTTAGGTTAGAAATCATACTGAGGAATGAACAATGGTATTGGGAACTCGCTATATTTACGAGAATATATAGGTGAAATATAAGTATGAAAACAGAAATCTAGATAAGATTTGAATCCAAGAAGGGCATTGGGCTGTTGATTGGGATACTTAGCTTTGAATTATATTCTGCACAGATGTCTCAGATAAATTGATATACAATGGCATAGGACCTTGTACCTTGGATGATTGATTGTCAAAGAGAATTTCCAGTCAAAAAGCGATAGTCGGTAGGATTAGGAAGATAGTTGGTAGGTATAGAAAAAAGAGTGAGTATAGGATTTCGAACAAAAGTTCTGTAGCAATAGGGTTTCGGATAGAGAGTGAATGTAAATTTCAGCACATGTAAAGAGTCAGTCACAATGATGAACTCAGGAAAATATGTATGAAAGCAGATATCAATGGAGACATTAGGAAATCAGGAAAAGCATAAAGTGAGGGTTAGTATTAGTCATTTTCAACAGGGTTGAGGTTGAATATATAATCTTAGAAAGCAACAAATATGTAGTCACCAATAGGATTGATTTGCGAGCATTAAGCAACCTGGACATGGATGTTTTTAGAAATCCATGCTCACTTTCCATTTAGGATTTGGTGAAAGGTTAATAAGATAGGTACTTGTCACTTCCTGTTTTTCTGTATGCTTAACAAAACACTGTTGAAACCTTGAGGACTGTTTGCTAATTTTTTTCCCAGAATGTGCTGTCCCCGACTGCCAAACAGAGAATGTACACCCTCACCTGTTTGCACGCAAACCGCCCACTCGCCCTGACCCATCAATAAGCTTCCCTCCCTGCCCTCTTCAAGGAAAGTATATAAGCTCTGCTTAAGCTGTTCTCATTGCTCTCTGCTCTATTCAAGTGAGCACTGAGCCCCAGATTGCTAGACTCCCAATAAACCCAGGGTAACTTTTGATGTGGAGGGGACCCCAGTAAACTTTGAAGTGGATACAGGGGCAGTATACTTAGTCCTTAAGGCCCCACTGGGCCCTCTATCAAATAAAAGCTCTCTAGTTCAAAGTGCTAACACCAGTAAATATGGGAATTAGACAACTAAGAAAACCATGGACATGAGGAAAGGAAAAATCCATCACTCCTTCCTAATAATCCCAGAATGCCTGGCCCCATTGATGGGCAGAGATCTGCTCACCAAGCTCCGGGCCAAAATGACTTTTAACCATGAAGGCCCCAAAATGATATTTCTAAATCCTTTAGTATAAACTCCTATATTCACGGCTTTAAATATGTCAGTAGAAGATGAACAGCAACTCTTCACACCCCCCAAGACTGATCAAATAGGCAAGCTACCCCAGAAATGGATAACATATTACCCAGATGCCTGGAAAAAAACTGCTGGGTTAGGACTAGCCATGAAACAACCTCCAAAAACAGTGGAGTTCAAAACCTCAGCCTCCCCAATCAATGTCAAAAAATATCCTCTGAGCAAAAAAGCTAAAGATGGGATAAGGCCCCATATTCAGAAATGTCTGGCCTTAGGGTCCTAAGGCCTTGTCAATCATCCTAAAACACTCCCCCGCTACCAGTATAAAAAGTCAGGAGCCGGGGACTATCTCCCATTAAAGACATAAGAGAGACCTACAACAGAGTGTAGGACATTCACCCCAGTGTACCTAATCCGTACAATCTGCTTATCACTCTGAACCCTGAGAGGAAATGGTATACTGTTCTGGACTTAAAAGATGCTTTCTTTTGCTTGCCTCTGCATAAATATAGTCAGTTGCTGTTTGCTTGCTAGTGGGTAGACCCAGAAACTGGAACGTGTGGTCAACTAACTTGGACTAGACTCCCCAAAATGGTTGAAAAACTCCCCCACTCTCTTTGATGAAGCCCTCCAAAGAGATCTCAACAGCTTCAGAACTACGCACCCCGAAGTCACCCAGCTTCAATACGTGGATGACCTGCTACTGGCACCCAACACCAAGGATATCTGTGAATCTGGGACCCAAGCAGTATTATGTGAGCTTCCTCAACTCGGGTATAGAGCTTCTTCCAAAAAGGCCCAAATTTGCCAGCAAGAAGTAATCTTCCTGGGCTATTCCTTTAGGGGCAGTAAACGATGGCTCACTGAGCCCAGAAATCAAACGGTTGTGCAGAAACCACCCCCATCTAACAGCAGACAACACAGAGAGTTTCTTGGGACTGCTGGGTTTTGCAGGTTAAAGATTCCTGTGTTTGGTTCCTTAACTTCTCATTTACACCCGCTGTTAAAGGGAGATGCCCAATTCTAATGGACCCCTGAGATCCAGCAAGCTTTTGATAACATCTAAGGACACTGACACTGTACTCCTCAACTTCACTGAGCAAAGCCTGAAATTTCAGAAAGCCCTACACTACGTTAAAAATGTACATCAGTTCACTCACCTTGGTTCAAAGAAATTGCAGGCATTCCTGAAGGATCAAGAACAGAGTTTTCCACTAACCGACTCACAGTGAAAGGAAATAACTGAACAGGTAAAAAAAAGCCTGTCGGGTCTGTCAATAGGTTAATGCTTACACTTCCAAGCTTCCTGCAGGAAAGCACCTACGAGGAACCAGACCAGGACAATTGTGGGAAGTGGACTTTACTGAAATTAAGCAAGCATGGTATGGACTTAAATATCTCCTACTCTTTGTAGATATATTTCAGGATGGATTGAAGCCTCCCCCCCCCCAAAAAAAAAGGCGCAAATGGTGGTCAAGAAGATCCTGAAAGATATTTTTCCAAGGTACGGCCTGCCTAAGGTAATAGGGTCTGATAATGGACCAGCGTTCATGGCCCAGGTAACTCAGGGGTTAGCCAGGACCCTGGGGATTAATTGGAAGTTACATTGTGCTTATAGACCCCAGAGTTCAGGACAGGTAAAAAAATTAAATAGAACCATTAAAGAGACCTAAACGAAATTAAGCTTAAAGAGTAGCATAAAAGATTGGACTATGCTCCTGCCTTATGCACTATTTCATGCAAGAAATACTCCCTCTGTTTCTTTGTGTAACCTCACCCCCTATGAAATTCTCTATGGGGCCCCATCTCCAGTAAGGGACCTAACCCTAACTCAAAGATCTAACGATCCCTTCCACACCACCTTGCTTGACAGACTTAAAGTTCTGGAAGGAACTCAGCAATACCTGTGGAAACAGCTGGCCACTGCCTACCAACCTGCTGAAGAGGGTACTCCACATCTATATCAAGTAAGAGACTTTGTCTACATAAGACAACATCAGGTGTCATCCCTGGAACCCGGCTGGACAGGACCATACCAGGTGCTACTTATAACACCTACAGTGCTAAAGTTAGACGGAATCACTTCCTGGTTCCTAATTCTCATCTCAAGCCTGTGCCCTGTCCAGAATCTGGCTGAAAAATGGAAAAGACTGGTAACATTTTCAAATTGTATATTCGCCATGTGAATAAGACTATAGACTCTCCAATTGGTCACCAGTAGTCCTAACCCTCATCAACCCGTTCAGCAGCGATGGCTGATCACAAATCCTACTAGACAAGAAGTATGGTCTATCGCACATACAGCCCACTTAGGGACCTGGTGGCCATCTCTCCACTAAGAAATTTGTCAGCTGGCTATACGTCTTTCCTATTGGGAAATCCCTGATGAAGAGGATCCCCAAAAATTCCATTAAATACTTTCCATACAATAGATAATGGAAACAAACATTATGGATGTAGGGACACGCGAGCCAGATGCAGGTTGGCTAGCCTAGATTACTATGTTTGCCTGGCGGACTATCAAAGCCAAAAACAGCCACGACTGTGTGGGGGAAAAGCCAACTTCTTCTGTAAATAATGGGGATGTGAGGATACAGGGGCTACCTGGTGGAAGCAAAACTCCTCATCAAATTCAGTACACAGAATTGGCCATATTACCAGTTAGATAACAAAAACCGATGGCCACCAGAGGGGTCTCTAGATCCTCAAATTTTGCGTGACCTTTTCAACTTCGACAAGTGCTCAAAAGTGTGGAAGGAAATTCCCCTACGTGTAGGCCTTTTCCCTCCTATGCTCAAATCCTGAACTATGCTTCTCCAATAGATACTCACCCGCAGCCTTCTGCCCCAGACTCTCTGCTGTCACTCCCACATCAGCAACCTGATTTCTCAGCTCCAGTTACTAGATCAAAAACCCAAATTTCCGTCGGTTCTCAGACCATTGCCCCTTTCTGAGCTTGCAGGTACTGAGGTACCCTTCCACCCACTCACTCCTCTCTCCTCCTGTCAGTGCCCACACCGGGTCCCACCAGGTCCTCTTACCAGCTAACCCAAAGCTCAAACCAGCTAAGGAGTGCCCTCAGACGCCTATCAAAGATGTAATTAAAATGGCCTTTAAAGTTGCTTTGTCATCACTGAAAACAGGTTACTAAGAATTTAAAGTCCCTCACAGGCTTTTTGGGATACTCACTCCCGTCTTCCCCTCTGCTCTACCTGTTCTACTGCTCAAGTTTTGTTGCCAGGAAAATCCCAAACCCCTTTCCCATAATTCTTTTATATCTCTTTTTCCTCATCCTCAGATCCACGGAGCTGCTCTCATCCCCTGCCTTCCCTGTCTTCCCCTCTGTACCAGGCCCACAGAAAAGTCTTAAATGACCTTCTCCAGAAGTCTTCACCATGGCTGACTTTAAGCCTTTCAGCAACACAGTTCCTATAAAAGAGTTCAATGTAGATAAACTTCCTCTATTCGTGTTGCTCTGTTCTACTTGGCCACTGGCTGGAAAAATCAGCACTCCTAAGCTAGACACCCCCTTAGTAGTATTTAACAAAATATATGAAGAAGGCCTCTGGCCTAGAGCTGGGGCTTCATAGAGATGGCTACATTTCTAAGATATAGAAGTTACCAACTGGGCTCCATGGTAACAGCTGGCAGGGAGGAAAAGAAAAAAAAGAAGAAAAAAGCTCTCCCCCTCCCAGGTGTCCATAAGAAGTTAACTTTCCCAGAACAGAGGAAAAAAAAAACAGAAACAAAAACTGCTTTTTGTGAACTTCTGCAGACTGTGAACTTCTGAGCCCCTTCCCTTACATGCTGGGTACAAAATTCTGAAACAAACTAAACTTTGGGTTCAGGGATTAATTGATTACAACAGAAGCAATGACCTCTAAATCCGGATGCAACCAAATAAGACTGTTTCCCTGTCTTCTGTGCTATCTTAGGTACCTTGCCTTGTCCATCTCTACAGCAGTACAATTCTATACACTTAAACATTGTTTATGTTTTCATAAAATGGTCAACAGATGTGATTAATTATGTAATGGTGCAGATGTTTTCCAGAGTGCTCTATCATGACGCAGGTATATTTAAATATCAAATAGGGGGGCAAACAACCCGGTTCTGCCAGGAACCTGTATCCCTCACTTTAGTCATCGAATTATGAATAGGAGTTGCTGCAGGTGTGGGCACAGGAACCACTGCCCTGGTCCATGGGACACAACAAATGACCCGATTAGAAGCAGTAATAGACCAAAACTTAAAGATATTAAAAACCTCCTTCACAGCTTTACACGAATCTTTAACCTCTCTCTCTGAAGTTATTTTACAGAACAGTCGAGGGTTGGACCTCCTCTTCATGAGAGAAGGGGCCTTCGTCCTGCATTGAGGGAAGAATGTTGTTTTTATGCCGACCATACTGGAGTTGTAAAAGAATCTATGATTAAATTAAGAAGATGCCTTGAAGAGCATCAACAAGAGAGAGAGGCCCAAAAAAGGTGGTTTGAGTCTTGGTTCACAAAGCCCCCTCATTAACTACGTTTTCATCAGCCCTGGCTGGTCCATTAATAATCCTCATATTATTGGTAATTGTAGCACCCTGTTTGATCAACCGTGTAGTTTCGTTTCTCCATGCTCAAATTGGACAAGTTAAACTTATGGTAATCAGAAAACAATATACCACACTAGTAAACATAAAATGTGACACCCCCAATGATCATTTTTATGATTAAAAGTAACCAAAAGAAGAAGTGGGGAATGAAAGGTTAATAAAATAGGTACTTGTCACTTCCAGTTTTTCGGTATGCTTAACAAAACACTGTTGATGTCTTGAGAACTGTTTGCTAATCTAGTTCCCTGAAAGTGCTGTACCCAACTGCAAAACTGCAGAATGTACTTCCTCACCCATTTGGACGCAAACCGCCCACTCGCCCTGACCCATCAATAAACTTTCCTATCTGCCCTCTCCAAGGAAAGTATATAAGCTCTGCTTAAGCTGTTCTCAGGGCTCTGTGCTCTATTCAAGAGAGCTCTGACCCCAGCATGCTGGACCCCCATAAATCCTTGGCTGTTGCATGAGACAGTCTCTGGTAGTCTCTTCCTCCGACACTCGCCTGACCTTTACATTGGTAAAATAATAAGTGTCATCTTTGCTTTTTGTGTCCAGAATATTACTGTGATAAAATGTATATGTAGATAAGGTGACGTGAGTATTTCTTCCACCATTTCTGGGAGCAATATTTTGAAGATGTATAAATTAGTATTGGGGGTACAAATAGGTATATCCTGTGACTCTGAATATAGAGATAATGCATGAATAGACCATAATGTGAATAAATAATATAATGGGTTCCAAATTTAAATAATGGATTCCATTGATATCTGAAAATATACAGGAAATCTTATATTGATATACATACATTCATTTCAACCACTAATACATCTAATGGTAATATTAGGATTATGGTTTATCATGAAGAGTGTGTGAGTTTTGCTTCAAAAGTGATCATGGAAATTAAAAATAATGTGTTTGGAAAGAAGTCTCATGAAAAGCCCAGTCAAGAAACCTAGAGGAATTTATGTGTTCTGAAGCAGGAAGTGATGAAAGTGAAACAACTGCCTATAAGTTTGCTAACTTGTGGATGGAATATATATCCTATCATGTGCATAAATTGAAGAAATAGTATTGTACTAGTGCTGAATAAAAATGACCTTCAAAATACACATCATGTCCCACTGGAATCTACTTGCATTGATGTTAAACTGGGTCAGTTACTGTAGAAATAATAGTATTTGTATGCAAAATAAACTGAAGTTAGTTTTAAGTACTGGAAACAAATATGTATTTCAGGTGGATGAATATTTCTGTGAAAAATCTTGTGAAAAGTTGATTATAAATCCATATACATGAACATGAATGAATTTAGAGAGTGTATATAAGACACATATATTTCTGGAGAGTATATATATATATATATATATATATATATATATATATATATATATATATATATACACAAAAAAAAATACACACACACACACACACAGACATTAAATTAGCAATATATATGCCAATCGAAATTTATCATGATATATATATCATCCACAGATGCAAAAATATTTCTTTAATTGAACATGGATTTATGTATAATGTTGTTCAACTAGGAAGCTCACCTATAGGTTGAATTTTCAGTTCCAACAGCGTTTAAGAGGAGTGATCACTTCTCACAAATTGTATTTGCCAAATCAGCCACCTCACAAAAATGTACATGTGATACCAGGTATGATTCTATATGTGCATTTAAAAGTACATGTGCTAAATAGGATACAGAGAAAGGGAGACAGGAATTCACATATTTGTTAACCTTAAAAACACATGGAGAACTATTTAAATTAAATATTGACTAGATTTATAACACCTACCATTAATCATGCAAAATACAAGTACAACTATACACTATGATTTCTCCTAACTGCTTGTATTCCTATTCTGTTTGTGTTATTTTTCTCCATCATATTAGGAGTAGTAGTCAGAGTCTAGTAGGGTATGGGATCATGTCAGAGATTCAGTATTTTGAATGGAAAATTGTAAAATGAATGCAATGTGTATGTAAATATGTTCTACAAAAAAATGTTCACACTTCCATCCAGAACATTGCCTTGACATTGCCTTTGTTCCGAGTAAGACACAATTAGAGGAGAAAAGTTAGAAAATCTGTGAATATATATCAGGAATGAAAAATGCTCAGGAGTTCACAACCTCCGAGGTGGTAGAGGAGTTTTCAAAAGTAAGGGACAGGGTAAACATTTCTCAAACATGGAGCTCTGCTGGTGTAAAGACTTCTTGAGAAACTTCCTCTGAGGTTGGGCACTTAAAAATATATGTTGTTGTTAGGAGCTTTAGCTTCCTTTGTTGGGAGACCATCAAATCTGGGTGTGCAACAATGTGACCTGGAGGATATTGTTTCTAATTTTCCAATGAACATGAGGCAGCCATGCTGAATACTCTCTTTGTAGTTTAACTATGGTCACTGGGTTGTAAGTGTCTCCACGTGTGGACTGTGAAGCCATTTGGTCATTCTCCAATTTTCGTGGTGTTTCTCACAGGTGCACTGAGAGTTTGGTATTTGCTTCATGAAATACAAGGAGCTAAACTGGGACACAGTGCTGGAGAGAGTTCTGTCCCGTGTGGAGGGTCACGGTCTGCATGAGAATGCACCAACCAGGATTCAATTCCACATAAGTTGCCCCCATTTCCATAGCAACCTGATTCTGAACATTGCCCTGAAACCTCTCTATATAAAAAACACCTTTGCATAGAAGGGTCTGCTGGCTGTACCATGTCAGTCACAAGCCTTTGGGAAGCCAATGGCAGATCCACATGTCACCACCACACATGTTTTATCACACACCTTCACACCACTGCTCTAGGCCCACTAATGAGCAGGATCCAACTTACTGGCATCACTGTTCTACACAAATTTCATGAAACCCAGTAAATCAAGGCACTGTCTGGTACACTCATCATCAGCAACAGGACATCCAAAAGTTCTCCAGTGCCACCTGGTCATGGAAATTTCAAAAATTTCATGGTATTTATCAAGCCATTTGTCAAGGATGAAGTTGGAGGCTCTGGGGGTTTCAATTCATTCAGGAACCATTAAATGTTGAGGAAGCTCATTTCAATGAAAGCTCTAGAGAACACTCAAAGGCAAGGATTCCCAAAGGGTAGCCAAAAGGTCACATGAAGCCAGGCCCATTGAGGTCTACAATGTGAGGTCCATGCGTGTTTTGACTCAACTGTGGCTGCAAAGTCTTTCAGAATAAAATCATGTGATATCCTGGCTGAGATTCCCAGTGCTCTGTGGAAAGCCACTCTGGGCCTAGATCTCAGGTTCCAAGGGCAACTCTCATGCATGGCCTAGTAAAATTCAAACACAATTGATGACAATGCTTCTCTGAGGTCAGTTCCAGAACTCAGACTCTAAGGGGAATCACACCAGAGTTAAAGCCCAGGTAAACCCAGGCATCTCTTCCAACTGCCACACAACTTACCACAATTCAAAACAAAATTCTCCCACATGGCCCTTATCTTCTTCCATGTAGACCCTCATCATAACCTCTGGATGGAGTTTTCCATGAGGGGCACAGACCAAGACAATGTCCAAAATAACCTACCTTTCCCCCGATTTGCCTAAAATCAGTGTGGCCTGGAAACCCTGACTGTGAACGAGGAGTGATCAAATAGGTCTGCCATTAATACTGCTTGGCTTCTCCAATTTGAGGCCTACTGACTGTGGGGTTTAGATTCTTTATGTGAATTGGAGTAATGAGAACACCCAAGCACGTATGGGCTAGCCTCTGTAGGGCTTTGAATAACTCACTTGACCCAAAGGATCCCTATTCTCACTTGATGGATGTCAGGAACCTTTGAAAGGAAGGCGAGAGTCTTCATCCACAATGACAGCTCTTTTGGCTATTTTGGTTCTGTATGCATCCATGGGATCTTTCTTTAGATCCATCAGGTGCTGAGAATCTAAGCCACAGCCTCACACAGGGCCAAGAGGCTGATTCAGACACATCCCTTTCCAAAGCAATTAAGCAAAGAGCCCTAGGTGATGCCCATTCATTTCCATTTGAAAACTGTTTTCTTCAGGCTTCACAAATTGGTGGCCTGAGGCAAAGAACTTCGTGACATTCATAGCAACAGAATAATAGGTAAGCAAAAGGCCCAAAGCAGGGTTTCTCCACTGAGATTTAGTGGTCACACATATATCTGATTTTTCTGAGATGCTCACAATTCACTTGAGCTATCCAGGACATGGCCATGTCACAGAGCTTGGAGGTGGTACATACCTTAGAGACAAAACCATGAGACTATTCTGGAGAGGGGCCAGAATTCTGGAAGAAAACTGTAACTTAGGAAGATTGCAGGTGTTACCCATTGATAAGGCAATCTGAACTCCATTCATAAATTGGGCAGGATGAATTCTGGGAAGCTTTCTACTAGACAGGACACATCCATTGATGCATTCTTTTTTTCTAATGAGTACAACCACGGACACAGTGAGGTAAACAGACATAGAAACACTCGCCTTGCCAAATGACTTACAATAAACAGTTCATTCCACAGCACATAAAGCGCCTTGCCTACCTATTCTCAGAAAATGAGACAAAACCACAAACCAACACCCACAAAGGCAGATCCTTCCCCCAAAAAGGTCTGTTACTATCCGGAGTGTCCTCTGACTGGTGGGCCATATTATTTTCCCCCTAAATGGCCTGAAATGTCTCAGATCTGGTCTCCTTGGCCAACTCTGTGAAGGTGTCAGGACCCAGAGGTGAGCCACTACCTGCTTTCTCAGGAAAGGCCCCTCTTCAGAGCTTTACTGGCATTTTGCAATCCTCACATCAATAGGTACCAAGAAAGACTTACTCTGTCCTTGGTAAATCCAAACAAGTGAGACCACTGGGACTGGGACTGGGACTGACTCTGGGTGCCTGGCTTCATGAATCTCAAGTTCTGAGATTTCCTTCACTAAGGAAGTGATGTGAGGTCACTTCCTTCAGGAACTGAATGAGGTCACTGCCTTGGCAACCACTTTGTCCAACCAGTGGCTTCCAAGTCTCACATGAAAAGGAGGCTGTCCCTAATTCCTGTGACACTTTCACAAGTTAGAATCTTATATCAACCATAGGCACCCGGGAACAGCTACCCACACAGGCCTGGTTTGGTCCATCTTCTCTACATTAAGAATAGAGAGGCTGATTCAGACAGAAACCTTCATCCTGACCAGGTTGTTTGCCATTGAACATGACTTTTGCTCTCTCAGGTCCTTCATAGCTGCGTATATATTCTCCAGTGATCATTTCAGCATGGAACTTTGAGGGTCTCAGTAGGTGGAAGACCCCCTACATTTCTTTACTGTAATACCAACTCTGTCCCTTCCCTCTGTAAACTTAGATTGAGGGAACAGTGTATGGTTAGGGTTAACAACATGTTTTATTTGTGTTAGGAATCATTCTGCTGGATGAATAATGGTATTGGGAACCTGAAATATTTATAAGAATATGTATTTGAAATATAAGTATGAAAAGAGAAATCTAGGTAGGATTTGAAGCCAGGAAGGGCATTGGGCCCTTGATTATGATATTTAGCTTTGAATTACATTCTGCAATGTGGTCGCAGGTAAATCTACATACAATGGAATAAAACCTAGTACCTCAGATGCCTGAATGTCGAAGAGAACATCCAGTCAAAAAGGGATAGTCAGTAGGATTAGGAAAATAGTAGGTTTAGGTTGAAGAGTGAGTCTTTGAGTTGGAAATATAGTTCTTTAGCAATAGGGTTTCGTTTAGAGAGTGAATGAAAATATCAGCACATATGAAGAGTCAGTCACAATGATGAACTGGGGAAAATATGTAGGAAAGCAGATATAAAATAGAGACATTAGGAAATCAGGCAAAGTATAAAGTGAGTAACAGGATTAGACATTTTCAACAGGGTTGAGGTTGAATATATGATATTAGAAGAAACAAATATGTAGTCACCAATAGGATTGAAATTTGAGAGCATTAGGCGACCTGGACATGGATGGTTTTAGTAATATATATTCACGTTCAATTTAGGTTTTGGTACAATCATAAGTGTTACCTTTACATTTGTGTCCAGAATATTACTGTGATAAAAATGTATATGTAGATCAGGTGATATGAGTATTTCTTCCACCATTATGGGGAGCAATATTTTTACAACCTATAAATTAGTATTGGGGAAAAAATAGGTGTACCCTGTTTTGATGAATATAGAGATGATGAATGAATAGACCAAACTGTGAATAAATAATATAACTGGACCCAACATTAGAAATTGGAATTGGAATAAATTGATATCTGAAAATATACAGGAAATCTTATATTGATATTGGCATACATACATTCATTACAACCAGTTGTACATCTAATGGTAATATTAGTGTTACGGTTGATCATGAAGAGTGTGTGAGTTTTGCTTCAAAATTGATTATGCAAATCGAAAATAATGTGTTCGCAAAGAAGTCTCATGAAAGACCAGTCAAGAAACATGGAGGAATACATGTGTTCTGAAGCAGGAAGTGATTGAAAGTGAATCAAAAGTTTTAAATTTTGAAATTTTGGATGAAACATTTATCCTATGATGTGCATAAACTGAAGAAATAGTACTGTACCAGTGTTGAATAAAAATGAATGTCAAAATACACATCATGTCCCATAGGAATCTACTTGCATTGATATTAACCTGGGTAAGTTACTGCAGAAATATTAGGATTTGTATGCACCTTTCATTGAAGTTAGTTTTCAGTACTAGTAAACAAATATGTGTTTCAGGGGGATGAATATTTCTGAGAATAATCTTGTAAAAATTTGATTATAAATCCACATACATGAATATGAATGTATTTAGGGAGTGTATAATAAGACACATATATTTTATATTTTAAAAAATCTGGAGATTGTATATATATATATATATATATATATATATATATATATATATATATATATACACACACACACAAACACAAAACACACACAGACATTAAAGAGTGGCAGTATATATGCCAATCGAAATTCATGGTGAAATATATATCGTCCACTGATCCAAAAATATTAATTTTACTGAACATGGATTTATGAATAATGTTGTTCAACTAGGAAGATCACCCATAGGTTGAATTTTAAGATCCAACAGCATTTACGAGGAGTTATCTCTTCTCATAATTTTTATCTGCCACGTCAGCCTCCAAACAAGTATGTACATGTGATACCAGCTAGGATTCTATATGTGCATATAAAAATACATTTGCTGAATAGGCTACAGAGAAAGGGAGATAGAAATTCACATATTTGTTAACTTTAAAAACACATGGAGAACTATTTCAATTAAAAATTATCTAGATTTATAACACCTACCCTACATAATGCAAAAGGCAAGTCCAACTATAAACCATGCCTTCTCTGTACTGCTTGTATTTCTATTCTGTTTGGGTTATTTTTCTCCATCATATTAGGATTAGTAGTCAGAGTCTAGTAGGGTATGGGTTCATGTCAGGGATTCAGTATTTTTAATGGGAAATTGGAAAATGAATCCAATGTGTATGCAAATATGTGCTACACAAAAATCTTCCCACTCTCATCCACAACAATGCCTTGACATTACCTTCACCCCAGGTAAGACACAATTAGAGGAGAAGAGTTAGAAAATCTGTGAATGCAAATCTGGAATGGAATATGCTCAGGAGTTCACAACCTTGGAGGTGGTAGAGCAGTTTCCAAAAGTAAGGGACATGGTAAACACTCCACAAACATTGAGCTCTGCTGGCCTAAAGACTTCTTGAGAAACTGCCTCTGAAGCTGGGCACTTGAAATATATGTTGTATTAAGGAGTTTTAGCTTCTTTTGTAGTGAGACCATCAAAGCTGGGTCTGCATCTATATGACCTGGAGAACATGGATTCTTATTTTCAAATGAACCTGAGGCAGCAGTGCTGAATTCTCTCTTTGTAGGTAAAGTGTGGCCACTGGAGGCTAAGTTTCACCCCGTGTGGACTGTGAAGCCATTTGGTCCTCCTCAAATTTTTGTGGTGGTTCTTGCTGCTGCACTGGGGCTTTTGGTTCTTGCTGCTGCACTGGGCTTTTTGAACAACAAGTTCAACTGGGACACAGTGCTAGAGGGAGTTCTGTCACATGTGGTGGGTTAGGGTCTGCAGGAGAATGAAACAACCAGGCTTCTTTCTCACGTAGCTTGCACCCTTGACCATATCAACCTGATTCTGATCATTACCTTGAAAGCTCTCCAAATAAAAAGATGCCTTTACAAATAAGGGTCTGCTGGCTGCACCATGTCAGTCACAAGCCATTTGGAAGCAAATGGGCTAATCACATGGACCCACCACAGATGTTTTATCACACACGTGGCTACCACTGCTCTAGGCCCACTACTCAGCAGGCTCCAACTTACTACCATCTCTGTTCTACATTATTTTTATAAATTCCAGTCAATCAAGGTACTCTCTGGTACACTCATGATCAGCAGCAGGACATCCAAAGATACTCCAGTGCCACCTGGTCATGGGAATTTCAAAAATTTCAAAGTATTTATCTAGCCATTTTTCAAGGATGTAGTTGGGAGGCACTGTGGCTTTCAAGAACCATTAAATGTTGAGGAAGCTCATTTCAGTGAAACTCTGGAGAACTTTCATAGGCAACGCTTCCCATAGAGTGGCCAAAAGGTTACATGAAGCCAGGCCTATTGAGGTCTACAATGTGAGTTCCATGTGTGTTTTGACTCTCAAGTATGGCTGCCAAGTCTTTAAGAATAAAATCATGGGATAATTTGGCTGAGATTTCCAGTGCTCTGTGGAAAGCCACCCTGGACCTTGATCTAAGTTTATAAGGGCGACTCTCATGCATGGCTTCCTAAAATCCCAACTCGATTCATGGCAATACTTCTCTGAGGTCACTTCCAGAACTCAGTCTCTAAGGGGATTCACACCAGAGTTCAAACTCAGGTGGACCCAGTCATCTCTTCCAACTGCCACACAAATGACCACAATTAAAACCAAAATAGTCCCACATGGCTCTCATCTTCTTCCATATAGACACTCATCATAACCTCTAGCTGGAGGTTTCTATGAGGAGCGCAGGACAAGACAGTGTCCAAAATACGCACTCTTGCTCATCATTTCCATAAAGTCAGAGTGGCCTGGACACCCCTTCTGTGAACCAGAAGTGATCAAAAAGGCCTACCATTAATACTGCTCAGCTTCTCCAATTTGAGGCCTACTGACTGTGGGGTTTAGATTCTTTATGTGCATTGGGGTCATGAGAAAACCCAAGCACCTATTGGCTAGCCTCCGCAGGGCTTTGAAGAAGTCATTTGACCCAAAGGATTCCTATTCTCACTTGATAGAAGTCAGGAACCTTACAGAGGAAGGCAAGAGATTTTATCCACAATGACTGCTCTTTTGGCCATTTTGGTTTTGGATGCACACATGGCATCTTTCTTTAGATCCATCAGGTGCTGAGAATGCAAGCCACAGCCTCACACACAGCCAACAGACTGGCTCAGACACATCCCTTTCAAAAGCAATTACTCAAACAGAGACAGGTGATGCTCATTCATTTCCATTAGAAAACTGTTTTATTCAGGTTTCACAAAGTGGTGCCTTAGGCAAAGACCTTCCTGACATTCAGTGCTACAGAACAATAGGTAAGCAAAGGCCCAAAGCAGGGATTCTCCACTGAGACTTTCATGATCACACAGATATCTGAGTTTCCTGAGATTCTCGCCATTCCCTTCAGCTATCCAGTACACGGCCATGTCACAGAGCTTTGAGGTGCTACATATCTTGGTCACAAAACCATGAGTCTATTCTGGAGAGTGGCCAGAATTCAAGAAGAAAACAGAAACTTAGGAAGACAGCAGGTCTTGCCCATCAATAAGGCAAGCCTCCGTCCTTTCATAAATTGGGCAGGATGAATGTGGGGAAGCTTTCTCCTAGACAGGACACATCCATTGATGCATTTTCTTTTGTAATGTCTACAACCATGGACACAGTTGGATACACAGACATAGAAACACTTGCTTTGTCAAATGACTTACTAGAAACAGTCCATTCTAAACCAAAGAAACCGCCTTTCCTACCTATTCTCAGAGCATGAGACAAAACCACATACACACACTCATTCCCACAAAGGCACCTTTTTCCCCCAAGAGGGTCTGTGACTATCAAGAGTGTCCTCTGCCTTGTGGGCCATACTATGTTCCCCCGAAATGGCTTCTCTATTCTCAAATCTGGACTCCTTGGCCCACTATGTGAAGTTGTCAGGAGCCAGCGGTGAGCCAATACCTGCTTTCTCAGGAAAGACCCCAATTCAGATCTTTCCTGGCATTTGGCCATCCTCACAACTGTAGATACCAAGAAAGATTGACTCTCTCCTTGGTAAATCCAAAAAGTGAGACTTCTGTGACTGTTATTGGGCCTAACTCTGGCTGCCTGTTTTCAGGGATCCCAAGTTCAGAGAGTTCCATCACCAAGAAAGTGAGGTAGGTCACTTCCTTCATGAAGTGAATGAGCTCACAGCCTTGGCAACCACTTTGTCTTAACAGTTGCTTCCAAGGGTCCCATGAGATGGAGGCTGCCCCTACTTCCTGTGACACTTTCACAAGTTAGAATGGTATATCAACCATTGGTACCGGGGAAAAGATCTCCACACAGGCCTGGTTTGGTCCATTTGCTCTATATTAAAAAGAGAGAGGCTTATTCAGACACATCCCTCCATAGTGACCAGGTTGTTTGCCATGGAAGCTAACTTTTGCTCTCTCAGGTCCTTCATAGCAGTCTACATCCTCTTCGGGGATCATTTCTGCATGGATCTTTGATATTCTCAGCAGGTGGAAGATCCCCAACATTCCTCTTTTGTAAGACCAAGTCTGTCCCTGCACTGCTCTAAAGTTAGATTGAGGGAACAGTGTATGGTTAGGGTTAATAATATGTTCAATTTTGGTTAGCAATCATTCTGCTGGATGAATAATGGTATTGGAAACCTGTGATATTTACAAGAATATATAGGTAAAATATAACAGAAATCTAGGGAAGATTTGAAGCCAAGTAGGGCATTGGGCCCTTGAGTGGGATACTTAGCTTTGAATTATATTCTGCACAGATGTCTCAGATAAGTCAATATACAATGAAATTGGATCTTGTACCTCGGATGATTGAATAACAAACAGAACATCTAGTCATAAAGGAATAGTCCGTAGGATTACCAAGGTAGTCAGCAGGTTTATAAAGAAGAGTGAGTATAGGATTTGGACCAAAAGTTCTTTACAAATAGGGTTTCGGGTAGAGAGTGAATGTAAATGTCAGCACATGTGAAGAGTCAGTCACAATGATGAACAGGGGAAAATATGTAGGAAAGCAGACATAAATAGAGACATTAGGAAATCAGCAAAAGTATAAAGTGTGTAATTGGTTTAGACATTTTCAACAGGGTTGAGTTTGAATATATAATCTTAGGAAGAAACAAATATGTTGTCACAAATAGGATTGAATTCGAGAGCATTAGGTAACCAGGACTTGGATGTTTTTTTGTAATCCATGTTCACTTTCCATTTAGGCTTTTTTAAAATCATAAGTGTGACCATTGCATTTTGTGTCCAGAATATTATTGTGATAAAATGTATGTGTAGATCAGGTGACATGAATATTTCTTCCACCGTTTCTGGAGCAATGTTTTGTAGAAGTATAATTTAGTATTTGGGGTACAAATAGGTGTACCCTGTGTCTATGAATATGCAGATTATGCATGAATAGACCATACTGTGTATAAATAATATAACTGGTTCCACTTTAAATAATGGATTGAATTGATATCTGAAAATATAAAAGAAATCTCATATTGATATGCAATCATTCATTCCAACCACTTATACATCTAATGGTAATATTAGGGTTATATTTTATCCTGAAAAGTGTGTGAGTTTTGCTTCAAACGTGATTATGGAAATCAAAAATAATGTGTTTGGAAAGAAGTATCATGAAAAGAATAGTCAAGAATCCTGGAGGAATTCATGTGTTCTGAAGCAGGAAGTGATTGAACGTGAAACACATGCATATAAATTTGCGAACTTTTGAATGAAATATATACAGTATGATGTGCATAAGCTGCAGAAATAGTAATGTAGCAGTGTTGAATAAAAATGAACATCAAAATACACATCATGTCCCCTAAGAATCTACTTGCATTGATATTAATCTGGGTCAGTTACTGTAGAAATATTAGGATTTTTATGCACCATTTACTGAAGTTAGTTTTCAGTACTAGGAAACAAATATGTATTTCAGGTGGATGAATATTTCTGAGAATAATCTTGTGGAAACTTGATTTTAAATCCATATAAATCGCAAAACATTATAAACAAAAAACACACACAGACATTAAAATGTAGCATAGTATATGCCAATTGAAATTCATCTTGAAATATATATCATCCACTGATCCAAAACTATTTGTTTAATGAACTTGGATTTATGAATAATGTTGTTCAACTAAGAAGCTCCCCCATAGTTTGAATTTTCTGTTCCAACAGTGTTTAGGAGGAGTGATCTCCTAAATGTGTATGCAAATATGTGCTACACAAAAATATTTCCACTCTCATCCAGAACAATGACTTGATATTACCTTCGCCCCAAGAAAGACACAATTGGAATAGAAGAGTTAGAAATTCTGTGAATACATATCTGGAATTAAAATGCTCGGGAGTTCACAACATTGGAGTTTGCAGAGGAGTTTCCAAAAGTAAGGGAGAGGCTTGATAGACCCAACCTGATTTTTTATTAAAATTGGGAACCATCTTGCCACAAAGCCGTGAAAAGATAATTTTGGCTTTACTCTAAATTACTGCAAATTCTGAACCTGCTTGGAACGCCTGCCCGTGCCTTGAACTCATCCACACCTGGCTCTCTGACCAGATAACAGTACTTTCTGAAACTTTAGTGACACCTCATAAATATTGGCTTTCCCTGGCCAGACAACAACCCTCTCTGAGGCTCTAATGGTCCTCATTATTTCTGATATTGGGGCCAGCAAAAAAAAAAAAAAATGTAAACTACCATTAGTGTGATGCTTTCAAAGTTTGTTATCTGTAACCACCCGTTTGTGTAACTTTTCTGGGCTATATAGCTGGGCTGTAGGAAAGGTGGGGTTGCTGTCTTGTTCCCGCCATTTTGGGAAGGAGAGGCAGCCCAGCCTGTTGAAATAATAAGCTTGCCTTAATTTGATTTTAATTGGAGTCAGTGGTCTTTTCTTGCATCCTAGTCCAAAATTTTGGA